>NC_046158.1:25595829-25895829 GCF_011064425.1 Rattus rattus
GCCCTCCTCTACGGGTACCCAGAGGCCGTATACAGTTTCCTCCTGGGCCAGGGATGTGGGCAGGGGTGGGCAGCGTTGGTGGTCTCCTCCGCTCTGCTGCCTCAGGAGAGCCCGCCCGACCAGGCGGCAAGAACTCCCCTCCAGGGGGCCTGGGAGCAGAGAGCTGCTGAAGGCAGGGATCCTCCGCTGGTCCGGGACCGCTGTCATCATTTTTAATAGCTGAATAGAATTCCATTGTGCAAGTGAACCATGGTTTCTGCATTCATTCTTTGGTTGAGGGACAGCTAGATTGCTTCCAGTTTCTGGCTATTAGGAATAGGGCCGCTGTGAACATAATGGAGCACATGTTCTTGTGGTTTGGTGGGGCATCTTTTGAATAGATGCCCAGGAGAGAGATAGCTGGATCTTCAGGTAGAACTGTTTCCAATTTTCTGAGGAATCGACAGGTTGACATCTTGCACCACCCTAGGTACCAACCCTCCCTGGCACATCAAGTCTTATTAACTCTAAGCTGATTCTCTCCCACTGAGGCCATATAAGGCAGCTCAGATAGATGAAAGAGATCCAAAGGCAGACATCAGAGTCCAAGTCAGAGAGCGCTCCAACTCCAATTGTTAGGAGACCCACATGAAGATCAAACTGTACATCTGTGTAGGCATCCTAGGTCCAGACAATCCATGCTCTTCAGTTGATGGGTTAGTCCCTGTGAACCTCAGGAGGCCCAGGTTAGTTGGCTCCGTGGGCATTTTTGAGGTGTACTTGACTCCTCTGGGTCCCTTGACATGTCCCTGACTCTTCCGCAGGACTCCCTGAGCTCTGCCTACTGTTTGCCTATGGGTCTCTGTTGGATGAAGCCTCTCAAATGACAGTTATGTTAGGCTGCTGTCTGTAAGCAAAACAGAGTATCACTAATTGTATCAGGAATTGACTCTCTTTCTCATGTGTTGGTTCTTAGGTTGGGCCCGTCATTGGTTGGCCATTCCCTTGATCTCCGCTGAATCTTTATTCCTGCACATCTGTAGGCAGGAAAAAGTGTAGGTAAAAGTATTTGTGCATCTATTGAAATCCTCTTCCCAAACTGAAGCCATGCCTGGCTAAAGGAGGTATCTACTTCAGGCTCCATATCTTACACTCTTAGGAGTTTCAGCTGGGTTCACCCCCATATCATCCCAGGAACCACCTCAGTCCCAGGTCTCTGACTTATCCCAGAGATGCCACCCCCACACTGATTTCTCTCTCCCAGGCCTCTCAACCCAAATCATCACTCTCCCCACAACTGATCCCCTACACCACTACTCCATTATCTTACACATTACCTTTTCTACTCAGTCCCCTCGCTGTGTCCACTTCCAATGTCTATTTTATTTCCCCTTCTGAGTGAGATTCAAGCATCTTCTCTTGGACCATTCTAATTTTAAGAATCTGTAAAATTGAGGAGAGAAATTATAGTAGATGGAGTTACACAAATGTATACTGTTACACTGTTTCTTATCAGACAGTTGGATAAATCATGTAAAATCTTCTACAGTAGCAAAGTAAATATGTGTTGCTAATTATACAGACTTTGGTAGAGGGGAAACACACCTGAAGAAACACCTTGATCAGATTGGCTTGTGGCCATATATTTGGGGCCTAGTCTTAATTGGTAATTGATTTTAGAGAATCCATTCAACCGTGGGAAGTGTCCCATCTTGGCAAGTGAATCTGAGTTATATAAAAATATAATTGAGCAAGTAAAGAGGGTAAGAGCATTTGTTCACAGTCTCTGCTTCAGTTTCTATCTCCAGACTCCTGCCTTAAGCACCTGCCTTGGCTTCCATCAATGATAGAGTAAAATAACCTGTAAACTAAGATAAACTCTTTACTTTTTGAGTTGCTCTTGGTCATGGTATTTAGCATAACAAAAGCAAACACCTACAATATGCAATATCAATTTATATTCATGTTTTTTTCTAAATATGGATGATTAAATGAACACATACACAAGAATATAGTATGATACTTGAGGAATAGAAAATGAAATATCTTAGCAGTAGTTATCATAACAGTAGAAACACTAGGTAGTTGTAGCATCATTAACTTCTATGGTAACAATATAAAAGATTCTCCAAGTTCTCATGTATTTATTGTTTAGTCCCCAGATGGTGTCACTGTTTATTATGGCTGTAGGACATTAAGGATAGAGGGATGGTTGCTGGACATTTTGGCAGGTCTTAGATATCATATCCAGAACCCAATTTCAGTTCAAGTTATCTACTCCCTGATCTACCTACAAACAAATGAATGATGCCGTAAGCTCTTACCACTATGGACATAATCATTTTATCCACTACATTTTTCCTCTTACACAATGTACTGTGCTGTCCATGAAACCAGAAGCCAAATTAAGACACATCAGCCTTAAGTGGCTTCTTCAAGTTATAAGAAAACTAATTAAGTAGTGGCAAATTTCAAAGTTCTAACATAATAAGAACAGAGAATAGGGTGACAAAAGGCAGAAACACTTGCCACCAATCATGACAACTTCAGTGCCATTGCTGGAGCCCATCCACACTGAAGAAGTAAATAAACTGACTTCAGCAGTCAGCCTCTGACCTCCACATACAAGCTATGGCACATGTACACCCATACATATAGTTTTATTTTTTTTAAGAAGAGAATGCCTTCAAGACCAATAAAACATAGTTGTAACCAAATTGATAAATAGCAATGTGATTCAAAAGGGTAAATAAAAACACCAAACAAGATTATTTAGCAATAGAATTAAAGGTAATGTAGCCACTGTGGAAGTATAAGTAGTGATTATCCAAGCAGTGGCAGTGGGAAAGAGGTAGATTTTCATGATTGTGAGGACAAGTCAACCAGATAGGTGCATACTACTCAGGGACCTTATGTACATGTCATTGAGCAATGAAGATATTAAGTGCTCAATGGATTGTTCATCACCAATTCTTAATTTTATTAAAAGGAATTCAAAGTTAATACACTTGTTGTCCACACCTTAACTTATATAGAGATAATATAATGATCAAGCTACATCAAAAACTTCATTCCTCCAGCTTGGCATAGTTCTCCTTAGAATTCAACCACCTACTGTTCTCATTTTCAACTCTCCAAGACAAGCACCAAAGTTTGATCAAAATTTCACATCAGATAAGAGAATTTGTATCATAAATTCAGACTCACATATAACTCATTCAAATCAACACTGGTATTATATAACACATTTTTAGCACTAGACCTCCAATTTATTGACACCCAAACCATTAAATGTTGTTTTGAATTTCCAAATATAAGTTAAATATCATGTCTTTACCTCTTAGCAAATCATCACTTCATTACAAGCAGTAAATCTATATTCACTGTTACTTCTTAATTAAGCAAAACTAGAATAAAACCTAACATATTACTCAATGCTTGATTTTAGCAACAAAACCACAAATCTAAAAAGTTCAGAAAATAAAAGAAGAAACTTAATTTAGACACTTTGAGATAATATTTTTTCCATGTAGCAATATAACTGTAAGTGAAAAAGGTAGTAAACATTTATAATATTAATAATTAGGTAAAGCAACAAAACACAAATAGCAAAACTATATGCTATACTTGAAGGAGAGAGAAAATGTTTCTCTTATCCAAACAGCCAAAAGAACTTATTATCCTCCAAAACCAAAAACAAAACAACCACAAAAATCAACAAACAAACTAACAAAAAACACCAGAATCTGGAAACAGTATTCAAGCTGAGGAAAGGAATAAGTATAGCTAGTAGACTCTAAAGAAGAAAAATCAACAAATGAAGATATAATTTCATGAAATGAGAAGCACAGTTAAAAATACAAACCAGCAAAATAAAACAAAACCAAAAACAATAAAATTATTTCATTATGCATATGTGATTCAGCACTAACTTTAAGTCGTAATGGCCTCAACTCTTCAATCAAAGCACAAAGTCTAACTGAATAAGTCAATAAGCAAAATCCATCTATCTGTTCTCTATAGAACCCTATCCTAGGTTTAAAGACTGAAATCACATTAAAGAGAGAGAATGGAAAAGATATTTCAAGCAAATGGGATCAGGAAGCATGCATGTGTCAATAAAATGGATTTTAAACTGAAAGTAACTAGAAAAGTTGAAGTGAGAAAAATACAAGAGCTATATAATCTCTAATACACAAAATTTCATAAAAACATACTAATGTAATTAAAGACAAAGATTAACATAAACCAAATAGGTTATTTCAATGCCCAACTTTCTCTAATACATAGGTAACCTGTATAAAAATAGACAGAAAAATCTTAGTCAATTTTAACTAAAATCTTATATCAAATTGACCTAACTGATTTCTACAAAGAATGCCAAAGACATTTTCATTAGCTAATGGCGACTTCTTTACAATAGACCACATACAGGGAAACAAAGTAAAGCTTTACAAATATAGAAAAATAATCTCATACATCCTATCTGACCATTAAACATGTGGATACTAAATAGCTTATCCTGAATTAAAATGATTTGAAGAGGAAATCAAGAAAGAGATTAAAACATGTTGGGAACTAAATGAAAATAAAATACAACACAACCAAACCTTTAGAATATATTAAAGTTAGTTTTAAGAGGTATGTTTATAGCCCTGAACATCTACAAAAGTAAAATATGCACAAATAAAAGAATCAATGATACACCTGAATAATTTTGGGGAAAAAGAACAAATTGAAACTAACACAATAGATAGCAAAAAAAATTAAAAATCAAAAGCGTAAAATAATGAAATAGAAGACCTGGGTTTCTGACAAGATTAAAATATCAAAAGAACTTTGGACTGAATAATCAAAAGAAAGAAAACAATGACTTAAGCAGAATGAGAATTTGACAAAGGAAAGAGTATAACAAGCAACAAAATGCAGAAAATTGTTAGGTACTCCATTAAAAACCTACATTCCATTAAGTTGCATAATCTAAAAGAAGTGAATGAAATTCTTAATTCAATATACCAAAATTAAACTAATAAGAGACCAACAACCTAAGAAGGCCCATAACAAACAAGATTGTTACAGTAATAAAATGATTTCCAACAAAAAAGAAATCAAGTCCCATATGGATTCACAGAAGAATTATACCAAACATTCAAAGAACTGCAACCAATTTTTTATTGGATCTTTTATTTATTTACATTTCAAATATTATCCCGTTTCCTGGTTTCCCTTCCCCAAGCCCCCTATCCCATACTCCTTCCCCTGTTTCTGTGAGGGTCCTCCCCCACCTACCTACCCACTCCCACCTCACAGCCCTGGCATTCCTATGCACTGGGGAATCAAGCCTTCCCTCTTCCTTGGGGAATAAAGGGCCTCTTCTCCTATTGATGCCATACAATGCTGTCCTCTGCTATATATGCAGTTGGAGCCATTGGTCCTTCCATGTGTACTTTTGGTTGGTGGTTTAGTCCCTAGGAGCTTTGGGGTTCTGGTTGGTTGATATTGTTGCTTTTCCTATGGCGTTGCAAACCCTTTCAGCTCCATTAATCCTTCCCCTAACTCCTTCATTGGGAACCCTGTTCTCTGTCCTGTATTTGTCAAGCTCTGACAGAGCCTCTCTAGGAGACATCCATAGCAGGCTCCTATCAACAAGCACTTCTCGGCATCAGCATGAGTGTCTGGGTTTCGTGTCTGTAAATGGGATGGACCCCCAGGTGGGGCAGTCTCTGCATGGCCTTTCCTTCAGTCTCTGCTTCACACTGTCCCAGTATTTCCTTTAGAGAGGAGACATTCTGGGTTAAAATTTTGAGATGAGAGGGTGGGCCCATCCCTCACCTGAAAGCCTTACCTCTGGGTATGGTCTCCATAGTTTCTCCCTCCCTTTTGTTAGGCATTTCAGCTAATACAATACCTGTTGGGTCTTGGGAGCCTCTTACTTTCCTGGCATCTGGGACTTGCTGGTGGTTACCCCCAATTCCCCATTCCCCATCACCATATACCTCTGTTCAATTTTCTGACCCTCTGGATATCATCCCTGTCTTCTCCTATACCTGATCCTGCCCCCTCTTTGTTCCCCTCTCCCTCTTCTCTTCCTCCCAATTCCCTCCCATCCTCTACTTCCTATGAGCATTTTGTTTCCCCTTCTAAGAAAGGACTGAAGCATCCACACTTTGGTACTCCTTCTTCTTGAGCTTCATATGATGTGTGAGTTGTATTATGGGTATTCTGAGCTTCGTCCTAGTATCCACTTATCAGTGAGTACATACCATGTATGTTCTTTTGTGACCAGATTACTTCACTCAGGATATTTTCAAGTTCCATCCATTTGCCTGAGAATTTCATAAAGTCATTGCAACTAATTCTTAAAGGAAAAATCAAAAGTCACTCCAGACTTGTTCTGTGAATCCAATATTTCCTTAATGGCCCATAGAATTAAATGTACCAAAACAACAGAAATTATAGACTGATGTCTTTTATGAACCCAGATGCAATAGTCCTCAATAAAATACTAGCAAACTGAAGATCAGGACATATGAAGAATATTATCCAGCACAATCAAGTTTCATTGTATCTCAGATATACGATTTGGTTCAATATGTAAGTCAAGAATTATAATTAGTTTATAAATTGAGTTAAAGAAGAAAGCACCTGGTCATCTCAATAGAAAAAAAAGAAGTCTTTGACAAAATTCAACATATTATCTTAATAAAAGTCCTAGAGAAAGTAGGAGTGGAGGGAACATACATCAAAATAATAAAGCCTATATCTCACAAATCCACAACCAACATGGAAAAAAATTTGAAGCAGTCATATTAAAAGTCTGAAATGATACAGAACTGCTTTATTCCCAGTCCTTCTCAGTACAGTTCTGGAAACACTAGCCAGAACAATAGGGCAAGAAAAGAAGTGTGTGTGTGTGTGTGTGTGTGTGTGTGTGTGTGTGTGTGTGTACATATATACATGAAAAACAGCAAATTTTCCCTACATGAGGCTCACCGAAATTCCACTAGGAATCTTCTAAAAACAATCATTGATTTCATTAAATTAGTGGGAAAAGATTAACTTATAAAAATCAGTAGCCTTTATATACATGTGCAACAAACATACAGCAAAGCAGACCACAGACACACTATTATTTTCAATAGCAATAAAAATAATAAAGTATATTAGAATAAGCTTAACCATGAGGATAAAGCTATCTACTCTGAAATCTTCCAGTCTCTGAAGAAAGGGAATGAGAAGGAACTAGAAAATGGAAAGAAATCCCATGCTTTTGGGCTGGTAGAAATAACATTGTGAAAATGATCATCCTTCAATAAGCAATTTAAATTTGATTCAATTTATAAAGCCATTCAAAATATTCACAGCGTTCTTCATAGAAATAGAAAAAGCATAAATTTATAAAAATTTATAATAAGAAGGGACCCCAATATCCAAAGTGATCTCCATGGGGAAATGCAGTAATAATACAGTGATTGCTCCTCTAGACCTCAAAATATATTATAGGGCTATAATCATGAAAACAAAAAACAAAAACGGACATATAGACTGATGTAATAAAGTAGAATATCTGCACATGAATAATGGTGTTCATGGCCACTGGGTTTTTGCTAAAGAGGTGAAAAAATGCACTGGATTAAAGAAGAAGATTTTCAACAATTGGAGGTAGAAAACCTAGATGTTCATCTGAAGAAGAGGGGAATTATACGCATATCTATTACTCTGCAAAAAATTCAAGTATATCAAAGACCTCAATTTGATACCTGAAATGTGAAAACTGTTAGAGGAAACCCTAGGGAGTTATAAGATATGGTTTAATAAAAGACATTTTGAATAGGACTCCATTTGCCAAAGAATTGAGACCAAGAGTTTACAAGTGGGTCTTCATAAAACTAAAGTGCTTTTGTAACCACTAAAGAAAGAACCGAGTAAAGAGTAAGGTTACAAAAAAACAAAGGATCTGTGCTAGCTGTAGATCTGACAGAAGACTCAGAATACAGAAAACAATGAAGAAGCCACCAACCAACGAAAGATGATCCCATATGTAAGTATGCAACAAGGAGTTAAGCATAGAAACAGCAGATTATTTGGTAGCATAGGTAGGAACTAGCCTTGGGACAGAAATAGCTAGGTACAGGTGACGGGAGGTAGGAAATAGAATGACAGGAAATGGGCTTTAAACTGGAAAAGATGGGGGTAATCCATAGAGAAAGAGAAGAAGGTACATAGGACAAATAACTTAAAGGTTGTTTGATCATTGCTTTACATTTACCTAAAATTATACACAGCACATACACAAATCTATGTATGTACATATACACATGTATTCACACACACACACACACACACACACACACACACACACACACACACACACACACACGGTTGTCAATGCTCCTACAAGAACCATACTGTAACAAAGACATTACTACCACACAATAAAACTCCTTTCTAATGGTTTTCTCAAGTGAATCCCAAACAGGATAGACTATGGCTAACTTTGATTCATTCTCAGAGATTAAAGGTAAGTCCCTATTTGATAAAAACATCACACTTTGGCTACAATACTTGGAAGATTCTGTAGGTTGATGTATATATGCAGGTGAGGGCTGGCACATGTTAGGTCAAGGCCATTATTTAACAGTAAAAAAAATGAGGTGGGGCAAACCGTTTGTAAGGTGTAAGGAGAAGGGGAAGTAGGAGGAGAATCAAGATGGAGACAAGAAGGATGAGCCCCATCCAAGTGGTCTTGAATTGCCAAGGAAGTTATGTATATTTCTTTTTTTTTTTTTTGGTTCTTTTTTTTTTTTTTTTTTCGGAACTGGGGACCGAACAGGGCCTTGAGCTTCCTAGGCAAGCGCTCTACCACTGAGCTAAATCCCCAACCCGGAAGTTATGTATATTTCTTAAGGGATGGATTTCTGTAGGCAAATTTATCTTATATAGGTGGGAGTTTATATCTTTATCAATTGGTTGTGAGTTTATTGTGTGAATGTATTGCGGATTGTGAATTTAACATAGAAATCTGATTGTTGGGTTGCAGTTTGTCAAGTTTTGATTTTACTGGGTGGCTGGAATGGCTCGCAGATCAACTGGATCTGAGAGTACTTTGGGGCAGTGTGGAGCTGCTAAGATTAGATACCCTGCAGTGTCACATGGCACTAGTACAGGATAAAAATGTTTAGCCATTTTTTAATATTTTCCACAGCAAGATTCAAGCTGAATACAACCTGAAATCCTCCTTCAAGAAGTCTAACTTCTATTCTATTAGAAACACTATGAATGCTGCTGAGGGAAGTAAGCAATTAATAGCCCTATCCAGCTGCAACACTCATGAACTACAATAATGACCAGCATGCTTACATATCTGAATAGATACACTAATTAGCACACGCATATTAGTGGTAACCAAAGACTGTCTAATTGCACTTAAGGCCCACTCAATAGGAGGAAACCATACCTGTTGCTAAAAGCCTAGATAACTTCTGGAGATAGTGAGGTCATGGACCCTGGAAATAATCTACAACTCCCTCTTTGGTAGACCAACATAATTCTTTACTACATTCTAAACCTTGTCTTGAGACCCAAGGTAAGTGAAGCTACCACCCCTAATCAAAAAAGATTCTCTTCACAGCAAATAGAAACCATCATGGAAACCACAAGTGACACAGCGCAGATGGTGGATGCAGGTACATCACAACTCCTATATCTATGGCTAAGGAACATCATGGAAGAAGAAAGAAAAATCTTGTAAGAGCCAGAATATCAGGGTATCTTCTATGAAACAGATTCTCCTACAAATAGCTAAAGGAACAAGACCTGAACAATGGCAATATCCGTATGCCTGCTACCTTGGAAGGGGAAAATTTCACAGGGCCTCGAACCTAGAAAAAGATCCATAGGCAATTAATGGCAGAAGGAGAAGTAGAAGAAGGAGAAGGAGAAGGAGAAGGAGAAGAAGAAGAAGAAGAGGAAGAGGAAGAGGAAGAGAAGAGGAAGAGGAAGAAGAAGAAAGAACAAGAAGAAGAAGAAGAAGAAGAAGAAGAAGAAGAAGAAGAAGAACAAGAAGAACAAGAAGAACAAGAAGAACAAGAACAAGAACAAGAAGAACAAGAACAAGAGAGAAAAAAAGAGGAGGGGAGGGGAGGAGAAAGAGAAGAAAGAGAAGGGGGGGAGGAGGAGGAGGAGGAGGAGGAGAAGAAGAAGAAGAAGAAGAAGAAGAAGAAGAAGAAGAAGAAGAAGAACAACAACAACAACAACAACAACAACAACAACAACAACAACAAGAATTAGCCTCTCTTAGGAATTAGACACCTTATTGATTATCAAGTATAGCCTTGCAACCATTGATATACACACAACAAAAATGGAATCCACATGCTATATTTATAAATTTGTTTATTATATGTAATCACATACATATATACAATGTATATGTGTAACATAATAATCAAAGAAAAGAGGCTGTCAGTTTGAGAATGTGAGGGACATGGAAGGGGTATGAGGAAGGAGATATGGGAGGAGCTAGAGGAAGTAAACTGAAGGAGAAAGGTGATATAATGATATTTTAAAAGAAAACTATAAAAATAATACTTTCAAGTTAAAATTTTGCTTAGAGTATCAATATAGCTTAACATATAAATCCTACTGAAATATATCATAAAATTTACTCAGTTATTTTAGCAGTTTTTTTATCAATTGGAAGAAAAATATATGTAAAATCCAGGCTTTTGAGTTTTACTCACGGTGAGATTATTTAAAGATTGTACAGGCTGTTATATCTTCATTTTTGGTCGCTTAAATATGTTGGGTTTTGGCTTCAATATGTTCAGATGACCTCCCCATTAGTGTTATCTAAATTTAGTACCCAAAATAAGGAGATGAAGCAGAAACGTTGGAAAGGGTACTAAGATTTTAAATAGAATTTTATATGCACAAAATCTATAATAAACCAAGAGAAGTCAAGATACTAAAACTTTAATATTTAAAGTTCCTCTCTACAATTGGCTGTTATTTTTCAGCTGTGAATTATCCATGGAAACCGCCCTCGATTAGAAAGGGCTATGCTGTCAAAGTCTGATGTTCTTCATACGGCCTCCCAAGGCATTGACGGTTTAAGTTAGGAGAGATTTAAGACTCAGTCCCTTGCCTCTTAAGTGGAACATCTCTGAAATTCTAATGCAGACCCTCATTCTGCACAGCCCTACTCGCTGACAGTCTTGTTTCGTCTCTGTTTCTACTACAAAACTGTCATGGATTCTCCCTAATAATATCTGTATTTCAGAGTCAATTTCCCTCAGGACTCTAACCTACACTATCTACTTCTATATTAACAGAATTGACACAACACACACACACACACACACACACACACACACACACACACACACACACACACACACACACACGTTGGGCTGCACACTGGAGCATTTCCACGGAGGTCTCTGGTCTGGCTAGGTCGCCTGTTCAGGTAAAGGGGAGAGAACTCCCAGCCTCCGCCTCCTGCCACTGCAGCAGGAGGTGGGCTGGGCTGAGGCAGAGGGGGACTGACTAGCTTGCGTGGGATGCAGGGGAACTTCTGGCAGCGATTTCCGGAGAACAGATCTCTTCCTCAAGCAGCAGTGTTACAGCTTTTATAACAGAAGCTCTCAGACGATGCAATAATTCCTGCACACCTATAATCCTTCTTAAATACAGTTTCAGGAGGGATCAGAATCTGGCAGTGGGTACTTCCTATTGTTTTGGCCTCCTCTACATATTTGGGGCGTGGTCCTGCTTCTATGCACTGATCTGTCTTGAGCCCACAGGACTTGTGGTCACGTCTTCACCTGTGGAGGAGGGACTTGGGCGTTGCCCTAGTGACTGATCTGTCTCAAATCTCTCCATAGGGGCTTGTGGGGAACTGTAGCTATGTGAGAGGGGCCTGATCTCCTGGGAAACTGGGAATGCTCTTGCTGATCCTTTTAGGGTCCCTGGGGATTCAACCAATCTCGACCAGGAATCAGGGTACCTTTCCTACCCCGCCGCCCCACACATAAAAGGTTGTTAGTTGTGGGGTGGGGGGAACACTATGCTTACCTTGAAAGACTTCTCAGTGTTTAAAAAAATTGGTCAGTTAAACAGACAAACGGTGATAGTTAGACTATTCCTAGACAATTGTGTAAAACTGGTATGTGTAGTAATATTTTCCTAACTTAATGTCTTATGTATTTAAATATGCTCATTAATAGAAGGTGGCAAGATAAAAAAGAAGATTAAAATCCAATCAGCTTAGGGACTAGAAGAATAAATGTAAGAACATTAAACAAGACTGCTCTGCTGCATTAGTTAAGAAAGAATCCATTAGTTAAATTAACTACTTTTTATTGAGAAATTTAGTTGGTTAATTAATTTTACATGGCACAGAATGTATGTATATTCCTTATCACTAAAGTACTTATGGGAGAGCATTAAAGAAGTAAAAGCAAAAATTATTCTAAAACATCATTGAATTCTCTCTCAAATATAACGATTTCATTTTTTTTTCAAGTAAGGAGGAAAACTCATTGATCTTGATGTGACATCTAATTCCACGTTCTTTTTGCCATGATCCATAGTATATGCTGACAAAATCAATAACTTAATTTGTCTGCATAGAAGTTTTCTGTGAATGTTGATAAGAACCTGCAAAGGGTTTTTAACTGTCTTCCATCCCCCAGAGTTAGATTTGGAACCAAGGTCATGCACATGCTTAGCAAGTATTCTACCATTGAACAATCCAATCCTTTGATGAGTTCCAAAGTCTCTCTTCTATATGGGTATTTAAACTAGCAGGAGTGGGGAACATAGTGGAGAAGAGTTCGACATATGTTCCTCTTCCTCTAACATCACAATTCTCAAGGGTGCAAAGTTAAATTTTCTCCAAGTCACATCCCATTTCAATTTCTGGTTGATGAAAGAAAAACAAAGTGCAGAAACTCACAAAGATAGATGAGTAAACAATTATCCTTGCTGACTAGAATTAGTCTGTTTTAACATTAGGGTTTTGCCCTATAGTTAGTGCTAAAAAAAGTACAGACATCATCATTACCCATTAATGGCATAATATAGAGCCAGGACCGTCTACAGTAGTCATGGGGTAAACGGAGAACTGGAGAGTGATTTTAGCCTCCTTCTACAATAGTGAATGCCCACTCCTTCCTTATCCTCGAGTTGTCAGTAACCACAGGCAGGGTCAGAGCAGTTACAAACTGAGCATCATGAATAATTCACCAGCTCGGAAGAGGGACAGAGAGAACCCATCAACAAGGAAATGAATAGTAACAATTTGCCAGCTAAAGAGAATCACCTATTGTCTGCAGGGTTGACACTGGCATCCTGTCCTGGTGTTCTACCATCATTTCTTTTTACCTAGTCCTTTTTTATTGTAGTAATTATTACAATTATATTTGTACTTAAGAGATCTGAGGAGCTCTTGAGAAACAAAACATGACTATTCAACCCAGAAGAGCTTATATTTATTCTCTCAATTTTTCTACAGTGACTCCCATTTGCATTGTATAAATTACTTCACCTCATGGTTTAGATCAGTTAAGAATCTGAGAGAACTAATTTTATGGGTCAGTGTGACTAGGCCACTGTGCCCAGCTATTTGTCAAACATTATTCTGGAAGACTCTGTGAGAAAAATTTTTTTCTCATGCAATTGACTTGAATGTCCTTCAAATATGCGGGGTCTCAGAATAGCTAAGGTAAATCCTCAAATGAAGGCTCATGCTGGAGAGGATGTGGAGCAAGGGAATCACACCCCCATTGCTGGTGGAAGGCAAACTTGTACAGACACTTAAAAAAATAAATTTATAACAGGTTCTCAGAGAATTGGAAATAGATATACCTCCAGTCACAGCTATACCACTCCCCAGCATATACCCAAAAGATATTCCATCATACCACAGGACACTCAGCTTTATTTGTAATAACCAGACACTGGAAACAGCCTACATACCCCTCAACTGAAGAATGAACAAAGAATTGTGGTACATTTACACAATAAAGTATGACTCAAGTATTAAAAAACAAGGATATCATGAAATTTGAAAGCAAATAGATGGAACTAAAAAACAAAACAAAATAAAACAAAACAAAACATCTCGAGTGGGGTAACACAGAAAGTCAATCATGGGATATACTAACTTGTAAGTGGATAGTAGCCATAAAGTAAAGGATAACCATTTTATAATCCACAAACCCAAAAAGCTAAGTAGCAAAAGTGCTCAAGACAGGACTTGAGAATGCCACTGTGAAGGAGAAATAGAATAGACATATTGGGAGGAGACTGGATGGGGGAGGAAGTGGAGATACAAATAAGAGGGATCAGATTCAGTGAGCATAGAGGGAGAGAACAATGAGAGAGACGCCTGGAATGGGGAGAGGGATATCCTTGGGATGAGTTGGAAACCTAAAGCAATGGAAATTCCCAGGAAATTATGAGGGTTACTCTAGCTAGGACGTTTAGCAATGGGGAACATGGAGCCTGATGTACCAGGCTCTTGTAACCAGGGGAGTCTTTCAAAGGAGGGATTGGGACAACAACTCAACCACAAAACCTACAGTTTGTCCCAATGTTCACAGATAAAGATGGAAAAGAAATTCCTTTAAGGGAATGGCCAACCAATGGTCTTGCTTGAGATCCATGCTGTGAGCCGGAGCCCATGCCTGATACCGTTAATGATATTCTACTGTACTTGCAGAGAGGAGCCTAGCGTAACCATTAGAGAGGCTTCACCTGGCAACTGATGGAAAAGAGGGGGAGACCCACAGCCAAACACTAGGCAGAGCTTTTGGACTCCTGAGGAAGATGGGGTGGGAAGGACTAGAAAACCTACAGAATGAACTAACCTCGCCCATAGCGGCTCACAGAGACTGAACTGCTAACCAGAGAGCATACATGGGATTCACTTAGGCCCTCTGAGCATATGTAACAGTTGTGACTTCTTTGTGGGATTCCTAACAGCAGGAGCAGGGGGCTGGTTTTGTTGTCTTCTTTCAAACCCTTCCCCATACCGGGCTCCCCCATCTAGTATCAATAAAAGAGGGTGGACCTAGTCTTACTTCAACTTGATATGCCAAGGCTGGTTGATATCTATGAGAGACATATTTTATCTGAAGAGAAAGTTAGGAAAAATAGATTGCAGAGGGGATGTGGAGGGAAAGCACTGGGAGGAGAGGAGGGAACAGAAAAGTGATCTGAATGTAAAGTTAATTAATTAAACAAACAGGCAACAACAGGAATATGACTAGGTGAAGGACTTCACAGAACAAATATAGACTTCCCTAAGCAAGAATATAAATTTAAAACAATTAGAACAGTTAATAAGCACTTCTGAGGGAGCTAGCCAAACCCTTTTCTCATTAAGCCTCTCATTCCTGTGTTTTTCAAGTCTTTCAAAATTTCTAGTTATATTTACTAAAGTCACTTTTATTAACACCAATTTCTGTAAATTGTTCTGAACCAGTATTTTTTCTGCTTTGGGGCAATTTCCGTTTATTGGTGTAATAGGTGACCAACTCAAAAATCACCTGGATTCTCCAGGCTCTCAGAGTGTGAGCCATGTTGTAAACTGTATTTGAAAGAACACAGATAATTAAAGCAAGTTGATTTCAAGCTTCCAAAATAACCATTAACACCTGGTATCTCTGCCCGTTTCTTCTACGCATTTATTGCTGTATAATGAACTAGTTATGAGAGCCCTATTAAGAAATCACCAATAATAAGACCTCTACATTTATTCAACTCTAAAAGACTGAGTTATTTTTAAAATCTGAGTTCCATCTACATTAATATAAGTTGTAGTTTTGGGAAATACTGGTAATTTTCAGACTGTTGTAATGAAAACACTTCCTTTCTACTCCTAGACTTGTTCTCAGCCTTTGGCATTTTGTCGCTGTGTCATGTTTTGTAATATCCATTGGTTTGAACAAACACCAGTGCTGGATGCTGCAGTGAAAAAATGTGTGTGTGTGTATTAAAGCATTGTCCTTCAGCTGACTTTAAGCAAGACAAGGTTCTTCTGTGTTACCTGAGTAGGGGGCAGTTAGTTGAAAGCCACTGGAGCAAGCACTGAGAATCCCAAAGGAACAGTTTTGGTCTCAGAAGCACAATAGTTTTAGGGACCACAGAGTCATCTCTGTTTTGTTCAACCATTAGCACAGATTCAGTGCCTAGAAGACAGAGTAATTCCCCAAAATGGGTAAATATGGAGAACAGTTTCATCCCTTTTAAGAAACAGAAAGGAGTTAGGATGTAGATTTTATTTTATAGTCAATACTGGTCTGCGAAAAAGATGTAACAACAATCTTGGCACTATTCCCAAGGGTCTTCTCCTACAGTAGCACATGGTCCTACCCATACCCAACATGCTACACTCTCAAGTATGCACTATGCTGAGTAGGACACAAACTTTAGTTACCTAACCTTTCAGGATACATGGAATGAAGGAAATGCAAACAAGCCTAACAATATTTTTCTGATATTAACCTATAAAGGAAAGACACAGGTTTGTAAAGATTCTAATGTAGTCTGAGGGGGAAATACCCCATTTGATAGCAATCATACCTGGATAAGGATGAAGTAAACATAATATTTTAAAAACATAAACTAGCCTAGTTTCTTGAAAGCAGAAATAAAAACATACACAACTACATGTGTACATATACATGCATATGTGCAATTATATGAATATTTAATTATTATTTTTACAAACACATGATTAAAAATCTTTCAATCCAATATTTCAACTATGTCTTCCATGGTATAACTATAGTATGTTCCTTCAAAATTTCTTTAATTTGTTTGTTGTTGTATAGTTCAGTGAACATTTATGAAGTGATTTGATCACTAAAACAGATTATCATCTTTTTCATGAGTATACATTATTTCTCCAGAGATCATCTTGTTATAAAGAGAACTAATACCTCATGATTTGTCTCTTTTCTATGCATGAATTTGTCTATCAGCTTCTCCTGTAAGTTGGAAGATTTCTCTATGCTTTCATATACTGTGACCACATGGTCTTAAAGCGCGAGCTACACAAACAGACTTGTATTCATTATTTAAAGGATCAAGTATCAGAGTTTCCATTGTAGCAAAATAAATGGACTAAGAAAATAAGGAAAACAACCCCTTTAAGGGTCATTAGCAACTGTTTTCACAGTGTTATGTGAAATGTGTTAGTCACAGCTATGCAAGATACTCTGTTGGCAGAGGTAGAGGGTCTCTTACAGAGAACCTGTTTCTAGCACCTATATCTGGCAGATTACAACCTCCTGTAAATCCAACTTCAGGGGATCCAGCACCGTCTTCTTGCTTCTGCCATGTGATACACATAAACAGATAAGAACATACACATGTGGATAAAATGAAGAAATCTTTTAAAAGTAACCCCATTCCAATCACTTGTCTTCCTCAGTTGCTTTCACAGTGAACTCAACTCACCTTTGTTCACCTACACCTCAATCTAACAATACAGATGAGTGTGATTTTTCTATATGATTTTTCCAGCCTTCAACAGCAACACAAAAAGGTAAACAAAAATTACAATCATGTTTCACAAACTTAACTGCATGTAGTTGATGTGTGAACAGGATTTTGCACAACAAGTCTTTCAAAGAAGCAATACTGACTCAGAGCAACATTTTACAGTGTGCCTCTCTTAAAGCCTTTGTGACTCCGTGATGGTATAGGTAAATGATGTAAGTGACATACTCAGTACAGGGATATACACAGCATAAGCTTGTAGATATGTAATCCTTAGGAATATCTAATTTGTGGAATTAAATGGCCATTTCCTCTTTCTTTTTCAACCAAAGTAGAACTGTTTCCACACTCTCAATCTCTTATAGTAGACAGAGAGAAAAAAAATGATTTTAGTTATTTAAGCATTAATCTACTCCGAATCCTAAAAGCAACATTGAGAGGCATGAGATTCCCAGGTTCAGACACAGGATTAACTTTTCCAGTACCGTAAAGCCCTCCCTCCCCCCCACAAAAAAAAAAACGCTTAGAAAAATTCCTCTGACACCAATGCCATTAATCACCTAAACTACACATTTATAACCAGAAAAGTAATAACCAGATTTTATTGTGGTGATAAAAACATTTACTTTCAAATTTCTTCTTGGATACTCTAAATTCATGATCAAGGAATCATCTTAAACTATAACTTGTGCTCCTTTTATTAAACTTATTGATGCTTCGAAGAAATATCACATAAATTCTATACCCATTAAGAGATATTCACTCTTTCCCACAACAAATAAAATCTTATTTTAATTTTTTATCTTTCCTTTCTGTTTTAAAGTACAGTTGCAGCATGATCACTGTTTTTTTTTTCATGTCTAACTATTCTAGATTGAAATAGAAATATTTCTATTTGCTATAGCAGAATTTCCTTATTTTCCCCATCGTATTAGCTATTTTTCCTCAATGTAGATCTTATTTGGGAAGAATAAATGAAACTATCAATTGTTTGCCAAGTTGACATATTTTCAACATATATCGTATCTTTTCCATGAACCTTTCAGAGGAGTACATGAAGAGCAAATGAATTAACTAATCTACTTATTAGGACAATGTGTTGAGGTCAAATTCTCATATTAAAATGTCTCCAGCACTGCAAAGGAAACACCTGGTCATGATGAACAGGAAGAGTAAAAAGTGGCCAAATGTGACTGATCCAGTTAGTCTCTGTGCAAGCTGCACACTGGAGCCTGGGCCTCCAGAGAAACACTTGACAGCTCCCAGACAGGCCCATGACTGCAAGGGAGTCCATCTGGGGAAAGAGCTTTTCCCATGGTGACAGTTTGGAGTCAGCATCTGTCCAGCTCAGACCACCCAATCTATCTGTACACAGGTACACAGAGTAAAATTTAAAAAAAATGCAGACCAAAGATTATAGTCTCAATCTTGAAATTTTGATACCCAAGTCAGAAGAAAATGTGTTCTACATAGGAGGAGGGACCTCACTTTCCCTGTTGGAAGTATAACACAGCCTGGTACAGACCATAATATTCTCTAAGATACATTCTAATGTAGTCTTTGACATGTTCAATATAAAATGTAGGATGGCTGTCTATTTGAATTATTTTCCTACTTGTCAGGGCCATTTCCTCTTGACTCAAATGTGCTTCCTCTCTGAGAAAGCACAAGATGCCACTGACACAATACTACAGGAATTCATGTTTTGGATGATTTTACCAACCGTGGGGAAAAGACTAAGTGAAACAGAGAAATAAAGGATGAGATGGGCTTCCTGCTGCTGTCTCAGCTCTCCTTCATCTACAAACTGCTAGTGTCAGGCATTCTGGATGTTCCTTATCGATCTGTCTTTGCAGAAAATTAGAAGACAGAGGGAATAACATTCTACTGACAAAACAGAGGTGGCCAATGCAATACATTTCTGGAGGTTCTGTTCAATATAAAATCCAAAATTATGAAAATATAAATAACTAGCTTAATCAACTGTCTACTATGTCCCTTTACTTGTAGTCCCAGCTTCCCATGGATCATGTTTTTCTATTGCTATTTTTATTCCTCACAGAACCCTGGCTGATAGGTATTGCTAGCTTTGTTCTATAAAGGAATGCTTTGGAAAGTTGAATAAATTGTGGTTATGGAACTACAGCTTTCAGTCCTTGATCGACATGACCCCTAACTTCATGTTCTCTCCTTGATGTCCTGCTTCTCTTAGGCCCATTAGTTATACCATATTTGACCATTGTTCTCTGTAATCCTTTCGGCTTGAAAGCAGTCAACCCCATGCCATTCGCAAGAGGCTTTGATGATTGAGGATGCATGAAAGGAATTTCATGTTCCAATTAAAATTATTACAAAGTCAATCAAACACATATTTAACAATATGTATAACAGCCATTATGCTATAGACCATTAAGCATAGATGTTAAGCCACTAATTTGAATAAAAATAATTATTTTTGTACTGCTGAAGCAAACATGACTATAATGAGACAGGAAGGAGAAATGTCAGAAGAAGAATAATCACTCCATTTCTCAATGGGTTGCTAATCTATAATCGTTGTCCTAGATGAATTACACAGTCTCAAGTTATTCTCCTAATAGCAGTCTGAGAAAGATGTTAAATAACCTCATTTTTAAAGACAGAGAAACTGATAGTTGAAGAAAGGAAGTTGCTGAGGTTTCTCATTATGCTGACTAGCTTTTTGTCAACTTGGCATAAGCTAGGTGCTTCTGGGAGAGGGGACCACAGTGAATCCATTGCCACCATCAGATTGGCTGGTGAGCAAATATACAGTTCAGTTTATGATTAATGGTCTATGATGTAGGAAAGTCTAGCTCACTGCAGCCGGTGCCCTTCAACAGGTAGTCCTTGATTAAATAAAAAAGCAGGCTGCGAATGCCTTGGAAGGCAAGCTACTGAGTAAGTAGTCTTCTATTGTCCCTGCTTTAGTTCCTGCTGCTAGAACCTTCCTTGACTTCTGGCCCTGATTTTGCCCAATGATAAACTGTTACTTAGGCCAAATAAACCCTTTCTTCCACAAATGACTTTTGAACATTGTGTTTTCACAACACCCATCCAGAATTGCATATGTGAAATAATCTAAGAAGTGTTACTTTAGCCCCATCCTCATATATTTCTGCCACTCATTTACTTTTAAGTGGAACAAACATTCATTTTGCTGTCTCATTTCACCAGATTCGCATAATTAGGTAATCTGCCTTCCAACTGAATTGAGGTTAGAATACCCATGCTAGTTTCACCTGAATTCCTCCTTAAAATTTATATACATTGTGGATATATGTTTCTATTCCTAAGGAAAAAATGAAATTTGAGCTATTAACTCACAGTCTGATGAGAACCTGGTACTCAGACGATAATTACATTGTGTTTAAGTTTGTAAAAATGTGACTCATAATAAAAGTAATTCCATTATAAGAATATCTCTTCTCTCATGCAAACACATGATCTCTCTCTCTCTCTCTCTCTCTCTCTCTCTCTCTGTCTCTCTCTCTCTCTTTCTCTCTTGTTTTCCCATCTAAGTAGCAAGACATCACATTGTCTTTTCAACTGGAGAACTGGAAGAAACAATGTCTATTTCAGCTGTCTACATACTGGAATTTGTCGTGGCAGTCTGAGCTGATCCCATGGTTAATATTTAGAATTTTAAAGCAAAGGCTAAATCATTTTTATTTTGAGGAGGTAAAAGAGCAGATGGATTAGTTATGATGATCACTTTACCTTTACAATTGGATAACAAAAGAATTCTCGATGGGCATATTTACAAATCTGTCACTCACCCTTTTCACAGGCCAGGAAAGTAATTTCTGAATGGCACGGAACTAGCTCTCTTGGCAGTAAAAAGAGATTTGGGATTAGAGCTCCTGACACTCAGCATACACAGAAGATTTATAATATTTTCAAAATTAAGATAAAAAAAGGAAAACTAGCAATAAAAACTTAAAGAGCTCTAAAATTTGCTCTTCCTATGAGTATGGCTTTATATTGATGTATTTCTCTTCCATACTCACCCTCTGTTAGGTATCATTGCCAGGTGTCCAAGGACTCATCTGGCAGGAGTGAGGAAAGGAATTTATGAGTTGTAGCTCAATGCTTTTGGTGCCCTTTGAGTACTAAAAACACTTATTTGTGAAATGCACTATTCTCATAGTAGTGGAGACTATGAACATGCATGTGAAAATTGTCCTAGACAGTGTGCAGTTAACAAGTCTGGTTGATTCACATACCACGAACTAAATGGAGGATAGTTAAAATAACTATTCACCCATAACTACATGCATTCACCAATATTAAGAACTTTGTTTTTAAAACTTTGCTCCAGCTGCATATGTACCAGAAGATGGCCTTATCTGGCATCAATGGGAGGGGAAGCCCTTGGTCCTATGACAGCTCCATGCTCCAGTGTAGTGGAATGCTAGGTCAGTGATGTGGGAGTGGGAAGCAGAGGGATTTGCAGAGGGAAAACTGGGGAAAGGGATAACATTTAAAATGTAAATAAAGAAGATACTCATTAAAAATGTAGAAGAAAAGAAGGTAAAACTTGCGGATTTATATGTCAATTAATCAGGGAAGCAGAATTATACTGAATTTAATATGAAGGAAAAGCCTTAGTAACTGCCTTATCGGTTAACATTTTATTTCACTGAATATTTTGCAGCACAGAGTTACTGTCTCTGGGCCAAGAACTCAAAGCTTCAGCCTCCCACTTAGTGATAAGACAAACTTTGTTCTTGACTTCTTAATATAAACCAGAAGAATAGGTGAAAATTATCGGGCATCTCCAGAGAACATTGGTCGAGCATTTATTATTTCTTTTTCAGACCTTTGTTATATATATATATATATATATATGTATATATATGTATATATATGTATATATATATGTATATATAATCATATGTATATATATGTATATATATGTATATATATGTATATGTATATATATGTATATATAATCATATATATATATATATATGATTCTTCAGTTTTATCAAGTAGATTTTCAAAATGAGGATGGAAAGAAGGGAGGAGGACGACCCACAATTTTACTTGGGTATAGCATGCCGTGTGAAAAAATGAACAGGATTTCACCCAGATAGATCCAATGGACTCAGAGTGTATGTTGTGTAAAGACAGAACTTCCCAAGTTAAGACTTCAAGTTCCCAAAGAAAGCTTGCTTAGATGGCTGGGTAACCTTGCACTGCTTTCATATTAGATTATAAAAGTATGAGAGGGAACTGCCCAGGTGTAGACATTGCTGGATTGCTCTTACATCATCCATCCTCTTTCAGGCATACAATTATTAAAATAAAATTCAAGATTTGAACATGAAATCATGTCAACCTTATTTTTCTGCATAATTTGGCTTTTCTAGGAGGCTATTTTCAATTTCTAGATGCACTATCATTAATAAATCTGAACCGAATCTCCAGAATTACATTGCTCCCCTCTCCTACTCTTGGCAGTGTTATGTGAGCTACATGAAAATCAGCAAAGAAATTCTTACTGTTATGCTTTTCTACCTGAAGTGAGAAGATGTGGCACCCAGGTCTGTTTCTATATTGTTTACTCTTTCATAGATTAAATCTTTACTGTACCTTGAGTTTCAAAGACAGGTCTGTAAACATTTAAGAATTACACAAGTGTTCACCCTGACTGCAAACAAAGACTCCTTATTTCTGTTTGGAAAATAAAATTAAAATAATTTTAATTGTTATTAATAATTAATTGCCCTGGAAATCATAATTTGTGCTTAAAGCAGAGCCTCGATCAGATATGTCATATGGATTTGTTACTTTTGACACATTTTTATGGAGTTCAAAAAATAGCCTGAATCAGTAAAAAAAAATGTTTCTCTGATCATCTACTTATAAAAATTAACCTCTTGGATGGTTCCCTTTCATAAAGGAATCATAATATTAGTAGTGTACCAATGTGACAATATCCTAAAGGACTTTCATTATGAAAGACCCCAATGTTTACACACATTCTTAAAGCAATTTCATTATCTTCTCTGTACTGATACAGTACAGTGATGATATCTTAATTTGTTACCAGAAAGTGAGAGCTTTAGTTTTGGAAATTATTGTTCATACAGTCCCTGAGGAATTTTGTTAATAAGTCTAATATCTGATTCTATCTCCCAAAACTCAAGATTTGGAGTGTATTTTAAAGAGAATGTTAATTAGGAACAGGATTCTTCCAGTCTGCATCTGAGCCCTGGAGTTAACCCTGTGGCACAGCTCTCTGAACCTAAATCCTGCCTGGAGAGAGCTGGACTCCCAGGAATGCTTTCGCTCTTAAGTTCACTGGTGAGACAAACATTTTTGTACCAAAAACTGGTCAAAGAGGTACCTGCAAGGAATCTACAGGAATCAGGAACCGCTGAGCAACTGGGGACAGGATCCTTCCAGTCTTTACCTGTGCTGCACAGACTCAGAGGCTCACAGGAGGGACAGGCTCCAGTCATAGACAGCAAGGAAAACTAACACCAGAGATAAACAGATGGCAAGAGGCAAACTCAAGAACCTAAGCAACAGAAATTAAGGCTACTTGGCATCATCAGAATCCAGTTCTCTCACTAATGCGAGTCTTGGATACCGCAAACACATCAGAAAAGCAAAATTATTATTTAAAATCACATCTAATTATGATGATAGAGGACTTTAAGAATGACATAAACAAATCCCTTAAAGAAATACAGGAGAACACAGGAAAACAGATAGAAGTCCTTAAAGAGGAAACATAAATCCCATAACAAATTACAAGAAAACACAACCAAACAGATGAATGAACTAAACAAAAGCATCCAGGAAACAGAAACAACAAAGAAATCACAAAGGGAGACAACCCTGGAGATAGAAAACCTAGGAAAGTGATTAGAAATCATAGATTTAAGCTTTGCCAACAGTATACAAGAGATAGAAGAAGAATCTTAGGTACAAAAGATACCACAGAAAATACTAACACAAGAGTTATAAAAAAGCAAAATGCCATATGCTCCAAAGCCAAAATATCCAAAAAATCCAGGACACACTGAGAAGATCACACCTAAGGATAATAGGTATAGAAGAGCAAATACTTCCAACTTAATGGGCCAGTAAATATCTTCAACAAAAATATAGAAGAAAACTCCCCTAACCTAAAGAAAGATATACCTATGAACATACAAGAAGCCTACGGAACTCCAAATCGACTGGAGCAGCAAAGAAACTCCTTCAGTCACGTAATAATCAAAGCAACAAATGCACAAAACAAAGAAAGAATATTAAAGGCAGGAAGGGGAAAAGGCCAAGTATCATATAAAAGCAGACCTATCAGAATTACACCAGATTTCTCACCAGAGACTCTAAAAGCCAGAAGATGCTGGGAAGATGTCACACAATACTATACTCAGAAAAACTCAGTTAACATACATGGAGAAACCAAGATATTCCATGACAAAACCAAATTTACACATCATCTCTACACAAATCCAGCCCTACACAGGATAATAGATGAAAAACTCCAACAGAAAGAGGGAAACAACCCCTAGAAAAAGCAAGAAAGTACTCTCTCAACAAACCCAAAAGAAGATACCCACACAAAAATAGTTCCTTATCTAACAACAAAATAACAGGAAGCAACAATCACTGGTCCTCAATATTTAACATCAATAGCTTCAATTCCCCAGTAACAAGACACAGATTAACATACAGGATAAATAAACAGGGTCCAGCATTTTGCTGCATACAGGAAATGTACCTCAGTGAAAAAGGCAGATACTACCTCAGAGTAAAATGCTAGAAAAAAAAATTCTAAGCAAATGGTCCCAAAGAAATAAGCTGGAGTAGCCATTCTAATATAAAATAAAATTAACTTTCAATCAAAAGTAATCAAAAAAGATAAGGAAGGACATTGCATACTCATCAAAGATAAAACAACAAAACATATATTTTACCTCGCAATAATAGTGGGAGACTTCCACACCTCACTCTCTTCAAAAGACAGATAGACAGATCATGGAAACAGAAAAAAAATACAGAGATACAGAGAAGCTAACAGAAATTATGAACCATTTGGATTTAATTGATATATATATATATATATATATATATATCAAACATTTCATCGTAAAAAGAATATACCTTCTTCTCAGCACCTCCTGGTACCTTCTCCAAAATTGACCATATAATCAGTCACAAAAATACTCAGAAAAACTCAGTTAACATACATGGAGAAACCAAGATATTCCATGACAAAACCAAATTTACACATCATCTCAACAGACACAAAAATATCAAAATATTCCCATGCATCCTATGAGATCACCATAGACTAAGGTTGATCTGCAATAACAACAAAAACAACAGAAAGCTCACATACACATGGAAGCTGAACAATGCTCTACTCAGTGAGAACTTGGTCAAGAAAGAAATTAAAGACTTTCTAGGGGGTTGGGGATTTGGCTCAGTGGTAGAGTGCTTGCCTAGGAAGTGCAAGGCCCTGGGTTCGGTCCCCAGCTCCGAAAAAAAGAATTAAAAAAAAAAAAAAAGACTTTCTAGAATTTAACAAAAATGAAGGCACAACATACCCAAACTTATGGGAAATGATGAAAGCAGTGCTAAAAGGAAAACTCACAGCTTCAGTGCCTCCACAAAGAAACTGGAGAGTGCATACACTATCAGCTTGACAACATATCTAATAACTCTAGAACAAAAAGGAGCAAATACACTCAAAAGGAGTAGACGGCAGGAAATAATCAAAATCATGACTAAAATCAATCAAGTAGTAATAAGACCAGAAGATTGTTCTTTGAAGAAATCAACAAGTTAGATAAACTCTTAGCCAGACTAACCAGAGGGCACAGAGACAGTATCCAAATTAACAAAGTCAGGAATGAAGTGGGAGACATAACAACAGAAACCTAGGAAATCCAAAAAATGATCAGATCCTACTACAAAAGCTTATGATCAACAGAACTGGATTATATGGATGAAATGGACGATTCTGTAGAAAGATGCATGGTACCAAAGTTTAATGAGAATCAGATAAATCATTTAATAGCCCCATAACCCCTAAAGAAATTCAAGTAGTCATTAGAAGTTGCCCAACCTAAAAAAAAAAAAAAAAAAAAAAAAAAAAAACCAGGGCCAGATGAATTTAGTGCAGAATTCTATCAGACTTTCACAGAAGACATAATGCCAATACTTTTCAAACTAACTATTCCACAAAACAGAAACAGAATGAACACTACCCCCAATTTGCTCTATGAAGCCAAAGTTACGCTCATATATAAACCACACAAAGACCTAACAAAGAAAAAGAACTTCTGATCAGTTTCCCTTATGAATACCAAGACAAAAATACTCAATAAAATTCTCACAAACCAAATCCAAGAACACATCAAAATGATCATCCATCATAATTAAGTATGCTTCATCCCAGGGATGCAGAAACAGTTCAATACATTGAAATCCACCAATGTAATCCACTATATTAACAAACTCAAAGAAAAACACCACAAGATCATCTTATTAGATGCTGGGAAAATATTTGATGAAAATCAACATCTCTTGATGCTAAGTCTTTGAAAGATCCGGAAATCATGGCCCATACCTAAATATAGTAAAAAGCAATATACAGCAATCCAGTAGCTAACATCAAACTAAATGAAGAGAAACTTGAAGCAATTCCATGAAAACCTGGTGAGACAAGGCTGCCCACTCTCTCCCTACCTTTTCAATATAGTATTCAAAGTCTTAGGCACAGCAATTAGACAACAAAAGGAGGTCAATGGAATACAAATTGGAAAGAAAGAAGTCAAAATATCACTATTTGCAGATGATATGATAGTATACTTAAGTGACCTCAAAAATTCCACCAAAAAACTGATAAAAAAAAAAAACTTCAGTAAAGTGGCTGGATATAAAATTAACTCAAATAAATAAGTAGCCTTCATATACTCAAAAGATAAACAGGCTGAGAATGAAATTAGGGACACAATACCCTTCATAATAGTCACAAACAAACTATAAAATATAAAATACCGTATGATTCTTATCAAGCAACTGAAAGATCTGTATGACAAGACCATCAAGTCTCTGAAGAAAGAAATTGAAGGAAATCTCAGAAGATGGAAAGAACTTTCATGCTCATGAAGTAGCAAAATTAATATAGTAAAAATGGCTATCTTGCTGGAACCAATCTACAGATTCAATTCAATCCCCATCAAAATTCCAACTCAATTCTTCATAGGTTAGAAAGAGCAATTTGCAAATTCATTTGGAAAAGCAAAAACCCAGGATAGCTAAAACAATTCTCAACAATAAAAGAACTTTTGGGGGAATCACCATCCCTGACCTCAAGCTGTATAATAGAGCAATAGTCATAAAAACTGTATGGTATTGGTACAGAGACAGGCATTTAAATCACATGAATAGATTTGAAGACCCAGAAATAAACTCACACACCTGTGGTCACTTGATCATTGGCAAAGGGGCAAAGACCATCCAATCAAAAAAAGACAGAATTTTCAATAAATAGTCTCTCTCTCTCTCTCTCTCTCTCTCTCTCTCTCACACACACACACACACACACACACACACACACATACACACATGCACACACACTGTCAGTGGATGAAGCAAGACAAGCTCCATCAACTTCACACATTCACATATAAACAGACAGACAGACAGACATATACATATTTATACAGCAAATGATTGGAACAAAGATCCAACCACTTTACATATATACACATACACATATTAGGTGGATGGGGTAAACTCCAATGAGCAGGCCTCAACAAATTTATTTGTCTAATGGCATATATGCTTCAGCAAAACTTTTCAAGTAGTATAAAATTACAATGCAATTACATTTTACTTTTCTCCTAGAAATGATTATGAAAAAACAGTATGTTTCTCCAATATCTATACAATAAAAATTGACGTACTACAGGTAAAAACAACTTTTTTCAAAGAACCAACACACATTCATAATTAAACATTTTGTTAGATTTAACAAAATGAAAGCAAGTAAGGAAATTTTCTCAGCCAGTTTTTCTCACTGATAAGAAACAATTTGCAGTTACAAAAACCAATTATTTAATTATTTATCCTTAAAAGTTACCTTAAAAATCTTAAAAGAAACAGAAATGTAAAGTTTTTGTATAAAAGTCATTTCTACTTTAAACCCTCAGAATGCATAGCCAGTTTTTATTAAATCATATCATGAAGCTGATGACAAAAATGCATTTAAGAAATTAGTCATCACCCTGATCTTGCTTTAGCAAGAAAAACAGCTAGTGCTGGTAGAACTGCCATTTTTCTTGTTGCCTGACTTAAAAAAAAAATTCCTTAGCTCAACTCTTAAGCGAATCTTTTTCTGAACTTCAAATCATTCCCTAATATTTTCTCCATCAGAGCCACCAACAAAACATCTTAACCTAACTTCAGTAACAATCTATTTTCCCAAATTCTTTGTAAGGGTAATATTCACTGCTAACAATCTATATCTCTTTTCAAGCATGACGATGGTATCATTCATCTGCTGCACTAACAGTGCATGAAAATGATCAAACACTATTACTCTAAGTGCTAGTGATATTGCCCATAGAGAGGCTGGATACCTCCTTAGAGTTTTATATAACTCATATATTAGGAAGAATATAAAGATCAAAAGGGCAAGCAGTGCAGGACTCCACAACAACATGAAGTTCTGAGGACAAAAAGTCCTCATGGCTCTGCCCCTCTGGGTCACACTCAATGGGGTTGTGCTAATAAGTGGGTTGTATTCCATGAGTTCTAACACATTTTGTTGGTTCTCTCACATGGGCCTTGGCAGTTCTTGGCCCTGCTTTTCAGATTCAGTATCTAAAAAGAGGCATTAGAGCCTGATAATTACCAAGGTGGATGCTCATAGCCAACCACTGGATGGAGCATTGAGACCACAATGGAGGAGTTAAGAGACTGAAGGAACTGAAGGGGTTACAACCCATAGGAAAAACAACATCAACCAAACAGATCCCCCCACCAAAACACCCAGGGACTAAACCACCAACCAAAGAGTTAACATGGAGCAACCAATGGCTCTAGCTGCATATGTAGCAGAAGATGGCCTTCTTGGGTATTAATGGGAGGAGACGCCCTTTGCCCTATGAAAGCTTATGCCCCAGTGTAGAGGAATACCAGGGCTGGGAGGCAAGAGTGCGTGGGTGGGTGGATGGTGGGTGAGATAGGATCCTCATAGAAGCTGAAGGGTGAGGGATGGGATGGGGGTTAGCAGAGGGGAAACCAGGATAAAGAATAACAGTTGATATGTAAATGAATAAAATATCCAATTAAAAAAAGGCATTATGTTTCATTTAGAGCCAGAGAACTGTTCATAGTAACATCTTAGAAAAGGTTTAAAAGGATGAGTACAAACCAAACAAAAAGATAAATTAATGGATGACTCAACAAATAGATTTATATTCTGAAATTCCAAATGTGTAGGAAATAGGTTTTATTTGTCAAATTAAGGAAGTGGTTATGATTATTGCATGCCATAATTATCAAAATTTTAATTCTATTTTGCTAAATATTTTAATGACATATCACACTTTCTATAAATTGGAATAAATAACTGATGTGACAACTTGCAATCAAATCAAAAGTGATTATAATTATTTAGAGTGAAGACTCATCAAAGAATTACCACTTTTTATTGGATATTTTTTATTTACATTTCAAATGTTATTCCGTTTCCTGGTTTCTTGTCCATAAGCCCATTGCCCCTACCCCTTCTTCTATGAGGGTATTCCCCTTCCCCAAACAACCCCCTGCCTCCCTACACTGACATTCCCCTACACTGTTGGAGGAGTCCAGCCTTGGTTGGACCAAGGGCTTCTCCTCCCATTGGTGCCCAACAAGGCCATCCTCTGCTATATATGCAGCTGGAGCCAGGGGTCTGTTCATGTGTACACTTTGAGTAGTGGTTTAGTCCCTGGGAGCTCCGGTTGGTTGGTATTGTTGATCTTATGGGGTTGTAAGCCCCTTCAGCTCCTTCAATCCTTTCTCTAACTCCTCCAACAGGGACCCCATTCTCAGTTCAGTGGTGGGCTGCTAGCATTCACCTCTGTATTTGTCACGCTCTGGCTGAGCCTCTCAGGAGACAGCTATATCAGGTTCCTGTCAGCATGCACTTCTTGGCTTCATCAATATTGTCTCAGTTTGGTGGCTGTATACATATGGACTGGATCCTCAGGTGGGCAGGCTCTGAATGACCATTCCTACAGTCTCTGCTCCAAACTTTGTCTCCATATCTCCCCCTATGAATATTTTTGTTCCTCCTTTCAAGAAGGTCTGAAGAATCCACACTTTGTTCATCCTTAAAATTAGTTTCACACAGAATATAATAACGATAAATACATTAGCTACAGCAAACACAAAAGAAGGTATAACCTTAAGGGAAATTAGCAGAAATGATAACAAATTTAAAATAAGAATACTTGAAAATACAGATAAGGAAGTAGTAAATCAGAAATTAACCAGTACAAATATATCTTTATTACAGAAATCAACAAATTTAGTTATTTGAATATATTCACAAACCTGCTTGTGAGTTATACTAATGCAATGGTGGTATAATTCTTAAGGGAGTAAACACATACTTTATGACTATATTTAAGCCTCACTTCATGAACTGGAATTCATACCAAGTATAGCTAAAGAAGTCAAGAATCTAGGACTAGATAAATCATGGGCCTACAATAATCAGGCAGCATACGGCAGCTGAGATGAGGCTCCCAACACATGTACAGCAGAGGACGGCTGAGTCTGGACCCAGCTAGAGACTATGCACCTAACCTTAAGAGACTGAAGGCTCCAGGGAGTGGCAGGTCTGGTGGGGTAGGGGGTGAGGGGTGGGGGGTGAGGACATCCTTGACATCCTTGTGGAGAAAGGAGGAAGTATGGGATGTGTAACAGTGAGAGAGTAAACTAGAAGGGGATAAAATACGGACTGTAAAATAAAAAGTTTAAAAAATAAAATATAGATCTTCCTGGTTGCTGAGGCCGCGGAGAGCTCATAGGCAACACCCCTCGAGCAAACTTGAGCCTGGGGACCACAGGTAAGACAAACTTTTCTGCTACAAACGACTTGCCTGGTGAACTCAGGTCACACAGAGGCGGATTTCCTCTGGGGCCGGACACTTCCAGTGTTTGGCCAGAGTCCCGGACCAGCGGAGGATCCCTGCCTTCAGCAGCTCTCTGTTCCCAGGCCCCTGGAGGGGATTTCTGGCCCCCTGGTCGGGCGGGCTCTCCTGAGGCAGCAGAGCGGAGGAGACCACCAACGCTGCCCACCTCTGCCCACATCCCTGGCCCAGGAGGATACTGTATACGGCCTCTGGGTACCCGTGGGGAGAGGAGGGCCCAGGAGCAGCAGGTCCACATGCGTCTGAGACACCGCACCTGAAGGGACCGACCGGATAAACAGTTCTCTGCACCCAAATCCCGTGGGAGGGAGAGCTAAACCTTCAGAGAGGCGGACACGCCTGGGAAACCAGAAGAGACTGCAGGCTGCACACAGTACTGAGCCTAGAGGAAAACACCAAAAGATATCTGGAACCCTGGTGCACGGAACCTCCCGGAAAGGGCAGCACAGATCTTCCTGGTTGCTGAGGCCTGGAGAGCTCATAGGCAACACCCGAGAGCAAACTTGAGCCTGGGGACCACAGGTAAGACAAACTTTTCTGCCAGAAACGACTTGCCTGGTGAACTCAAGACACAGGCTCACAGGAACAGCTGAAGACCTGTAGAGAGGAAAAACTACACGCCCGAAAGCAGAACACTCTGTCCCCATAACTGGCTGAAAGAAAACAGGAAAACAGGTCTACAGCACTCCTGAAACACAGGCTTATAAGACAGTCTAGCCACTGTCAGAAATAGCAGAACAAAGTAACACTAGAGATAATCTGATGGCGAGAGGCAAGTGCAGGAACCCAAGCAACAGAAACCAAGACTACATGGCATCATCGGAGCCCAATTCTCCCACCAAAGCAAACACGGAATATCCAAACACACCAGAAAAGCAAGATCTAGTTTCAAAATCATATTTGATCATGATGTTGGAGGACTTCAAGAAAGACATGAAGAACTCCCTTAGAGAAACACAGGAAAACATAAATAAAACAAGTAGAAGCTCACAGAGGATTCAAAAAATTCCTAAAAGAATTCCAGGAAAACATAAATAAACAAGTAGAAGCCCATAGAGAGGAGTCACAAAATCCCTGAAAGAATTCCAGGAAAACACAATCAAACAGTTGAAGGAATTAAAATGGAAATAGAAGCAATCAAGAAAGAACACATGGAAACAACCCTGATATAGAAAACCAAAAGAAGAGACAAGGAGCTGTAGATACAAGCTTCACCAACAGAATACAAGAGATGGAAGAGAGAATCTCAGGAGCAGAAGATTCCATAGAAATCATTGACTCAACTGTCAAAGATAATGTAAAGCGGAAAAGCTACTGGTCCAAAACATACAGGAAATCCAGGACTCAATGAGAAGATCAAACCTAAGGATAATAGGTATAGAAGAGAGTGAAGACTCCCAGCTCAAAGGACCAGTAAATATCTTCAACAAAATCATAGAAGAAAACTTCCCTAACCTAAAAAAAGAGATACCCATAGGCATACAAGAATCCTACAGAACTCCAAATAGATTGGACCAGAAAAGAAACACCTCCCATTACATAATAGTCAAAAACACCAACGACAAAAATAAAGAAAGAATATTAAAAGCAGTAAGGAAAAGGTCAAGTAACATATAAAGGCAGACCTATCAGAATCACACCAGACTTTTCGCCAGAAACTATGAAGGCCAGAAGATCCTGGACTGATGTCATACAGACCCTAAGAGAACACAAATGCCAGCCCAGGTTACTGTATCCTGCAAAACTCCTCAATCAACATAGATGGAGAAACCAAGATATTCCATGACAAAACCAAATTTACACAATATCTTTCTACAAATCCAGCACTACAAAGGATAATAAATGGTAAAGCCCAACATAAGGAGGCAAGCTATACCCTAGAAGAAGCAAGAAACTAATCGCCTTGGCAACAAAACAAAGAGAAGAAAAGCACACAAACATAACCTCACATCCAAATATGAATACAACAGGAAGCAATAATCACTATTCCTTAATATCTCTCAACATCAATGGCCTCAACTCCCCAATAAAAAGACATAGATTAACAAACTGGATACGCAACGAGGACCCTGCATTCTGCTGCCTACAGGAAACACACCTCAGAGACAAAGACAGACACTACCTCAGAATGAAAGGCTGGAAAACAACTCTCCAAGCAAATGGTCAGAAGAAGCAAGCTGGAGTAGCCATTCTAATATCGAATAAAATCAATTTTCAACTAAAAAGTCATCAAAAAAGATAAGGAAGGACACTTTATATTCATCAAAGGAAAAATCCACCAAGATGAACTCTCAATCCTAAATATCTATGCCCCAAATACAAGGGCACCTACATACGTAAAAGAAACCTTACTAAAGCTCAAAACACACATTGCACCTCACACAATAATAGTAGGAGACTTCAACACCCCACTCTCATCAATGGACAGATCATGGAAACAGAAATTAAACAGAGACGAGACAGACTAAGAGAAGTCATGAGCCAAATGGACTTAACAGATATTTATAGAACATTCTATCCTAAAGCAAAAAGGATATACCTTCTTCTCAGCTCCTCATGGTACTTTTCTCCAAAATTGACCATATAATTGGTCAAAAACGGGCCTCAACAGGTACAGAAAGATAGAAATAATCCCATGCGTGCTATCAGACCACCATGGCCTAAAACTGGTCTTCAATAACAATAAGGGAAGAATGCCCACATATACGTGGAAATTGAACAATGCTCTACTCAATGATAACCTGGTCAAGGAAGAAATAAAGAAAGAAATTAAAAACTTTTTAGAATTTAATGAAAATGAAGGTACAACATACCCAATCTTATGGGACACAATGAAAGCTGTGCTAAGAGGAAAATTAATAGCGCTGAGTGCCTGCAGAAAGAAACAGGAAAGAGCATATGTCAGCAGCTTGACAGCACACCTAAAAGCTCTTGAACAAAAAGAAGCAAATACACCCAGGAGGAGTAGAAGGCAGGAAATAATCAAACTTAGAGCTGAAATCTACCAAGTAGAAACAAAAAGGACCATAGAAAGAATCAACAGAACCAAAAGTTGGTTCTTTGAGAAAATCAACAAGATAGATAAACCCTTAGCCAGACTAAAGAGAGAACACAGAGAGTGTGTCCAAATTAACAAAATCAGAAATGAAAAGGGAGACATAACTACAGATTCAGAGGAAATTCAAAAAATCATCAGATCTTACAATAAAAGCCTATATTCAATAAAACTTGAAAATCTACAGGAAATGGACAATTTCCTAGACAGATACCAGGTACCGAAGTTAAATAAGGAACAGATAAACCAGTTAAACAACCCCATAACTCCTAAGGAAATAGAAGCAGTCATTAAAGGTCTCCAAACCAAAAAGAGCCCAGGTCCAGACGGGTTTAGTGCAGAATTCTATCAGACCTTCATAGAAGACCTCGTACCAATATTATCCAAACTATTCCACAAAATTGAAACAGATGGAGCACTACCTAATTCCTTCTATGAAGCCACAATTACTCTTATACCTAAACCACACAAAGACCCAACAAAGAAAGAGAACTTCAGACCAATTTCCCTTATGAATATCGATGCAAAAATACTCAATAAAATTCTGGCAAACCGAATCCAAGAGCACATCAAAACAATCATCCACCATGATCAAGTAGGTTCATCCCAGGCATGCAGGGATGGTTTAATATACGGAAAACCATCAACGGATCCATTATATAAACAAACTGAAAGAACAAAACCACATGATCATTTCATTAGATGCTGAGAAAGCATTTGACAAAATTCAACACCCCTTCATGATAAAAGTCCTGGAAAGAATAGGAATTCAAGGCCCATACCTAAACATAGTAAAAGCCATATACAGCAAACCAGTGGCTAACATTAAACTAAATGGAGAGAAACCTGAAGCAATCCCACTAAAATCAGGGACTAGACAAGGCTGCCCACTCTCTCCCTACTTATTCAATATAGTTCTTGAAGTTCTAGCCAGAGCAATCAGACAACAAAAGGAGATCAAGGGATACAGATCGAAAAGAAGAAGTCAAAATATCACTATTTGCAGATGATATGATAGTATATTTAAGTGATCCCAAAAGTTCCACCAGAGAACTACTAAAGCTGATAAACAACTTCAGCAAAGTGGCTGGGTATAAAATTAACTCAAATAAATCAGTAGCCTTCTCTACACAAAAGAGAAACAAGCCGAGAAAGAAATTAGGGAAGCAACACCTTCATAATAGATCCAAATAATATAAAGTACCTCGGTGTGACTTTAACCAAGCAAGTAAAAGATCTGTACAACAAGAACTTCAAGACTCTGAAGAAAGAAATTGAAGAAGACCTCAGAAGATGGAAAGATCTCCCATGCTCATGGATTGGCAGGATTAATATAGTAAAAATGGCCATTCTGCCAAAAGCGATCTACAGATTCAATGCAATCCCCATCAAAATACCAATCCAATTCTTCAAAGAGTTAGACAGAACAATTTGCAAATTCATCTGGAATAACAAAAAACCCAGGATAGCTAAAACTATCCTCAACAATAAAAGGACTTCAGGGGGAATCACTATCCCAGATCTCAAGCAGTATTACAGAGCAATAGTGATAAAAACTGCATGGTATTGGTACAGAGACAGACAGATAGACCAATGGAACAGAATTGAAGACCCAGAAATGAACCCACACACCTATGGGCACTTGATTTTTGACAAAGGAGCCAAAACCATCCAATGGAAAAAAGATAGCATTTTCAGCAAATGGTGCTGGTTCAACTGGAGGTCAACATGTAGAAGAATGCAGATCGATCCATGCTTATCACCCTGTACAAAGCTTAAGTCCAAGTGGATCAAGGACCTCCACATCAAACCAGATACACTCAAACTAATAGAAGAAAAACTAGGGAAGCATTTGGAACACATGGGCACTGGAAAAATTTCCTGAACAAAACACCCATGGCTTATGCTCTAAGATCAAGAATCGACAAATGGGATCTCATAAAACTGCAAAGCTTCTGTAAGGCAAAGGACACTGTGGTTAGGACAAAACGGCAACCAACAGATTGGGAAAAGATCTTTACCAATCCTACAACAGATAGAGGGCTTATATCCAAAATATACAAAGAACTGAAGAAGTTAGACAGCAGGGAGACAAATAACCCTATTAAAAAATGGGGTTCAGAGCTAAACAAAGAATTCACAGCTGAGGAATGCCGAATGGCCGAGAAACACCTAAAGAAATGTTCAACATCGTTAGTCATAAGGGAAATGCAAATCAAAACAACCCTGAGATTTCACCTCACACCAGTGAGAATGGCTAAGATCAAAAACTCAGGTGACAGCAAATGCTGGCGAGGATGTGGAGAAAGGGGAACACTCCTCCATTGTTGGTGGGATTGCAGACTGGTACAACCATTCTGGAAATCAGTCTGGAAGTTCCTCAGAAAATTGGACATTGAACTGCCTGAGGATCCAGCTATACCTCTCTTGGGCATATACCCAAAAGATGCCCCAACATATAAAAAAGACACGTGCTCCACTATGTTCATCGCAGCCTTATTTATAATAGCCAGAAGCTGGAAAGAACCCAGATGCCCTTCAACAGAGGAATGGATACAGATAATGTGGTACATCTACACAATGGAATATTACTCAGCTATCAAAAAAAACAATGACTTTATGAAATTCAGAGGCAAATGGTTGAACTGGAAAATATCATCCTGAGTGAGCTAACCTAATCACAGAAAGACATACATGGTATGTACTCATTGATAAGTGGCTATTAGCCCAAATGCTTGAATTACCCTAGATGCCTAGAACAAATGAAACTCAAGACGGATGATCAAAATGTGAATGCAGATCGCCCTGAGAGACACAGCCAGAATACAGCAAATACAGAGGCGTATGCCAGCAGGAAACCACTGAACTGAGAACAGGACCCTGTTGAAGGAATCAGAGAAAGAACTGGAAGAGCTTGAAGGAGCTCGAGACCCCATTTGTACAGCAATGAAAAAAAATAAATAAATAAATAAATAAATAAATAAATAAATAAATAAATAAATAAATAAAAAGAAAAGTTTCTCATGTATCTGAAGGCTAGGATGTACAGCATAAAGTTTGCCTAAGATCAATGGCATGGTGAGGCCATTTCCTGGTTCCTAAATGACTCTCTTCTGTGTATTCACACAGAGGAGAAGAAAGTAGGCATACCTTTGTCTTTTTCCTTAATAGGGATATGAGTCTTATTTGTAAGGGTTTTACCTTCATGAACTAATCATCTCCCGAAAGCCTCATCTCAAAATTCCATCACTTTAGATTTCGGCACAAGGAACTTTGGTGATTCATACATCTGGCTCATAAGACTCATAAGCGAAGCTGACAGTGAACTGTAGCCCGTAGGTGACATAAACAGTCTCACCATTGAGACAATGTTTTACCCAACCAATATAAGTAAATTAAATAAACATATAAGAAACAAAAAAAAATACAATATAAAGAAAAACATCATGGGCCTAGAAGAAAATCAAATTCTATTATTCTGCTAAGGAACATAGTAATATAGTTATATACTGCTATGCCCATATGTCAATGCCCCACTCAAATTATATCTGCGGAGCTTCTTGCTGAAGATGGGAATTAACACAGAGCCTCATAATTGAGTAATGTGCTGAGAGTGAGAGTCAATGGAAAACTCAGACCTTATTGGATGTCTTCACCAAACCCCATACTTCAAAGCTTAGAGATCTATGGGAAAAATAATTCAGAACCACCGTGAGAGTAGAGGAAATGATGGATCCAAAAAACTAGTAGGGTCTTCTAGATACTCCAGATTGATGCACACATGAACTCACTCTAGTGGAAGGCAGAAGTATTTCACAATTTCTAACTGAAAGGAGTCTCATCATTAATATGGGAATAGACATGGTTCACACTCCTAAGAAAGAAGTAATTTATACTCCATACTACCCAGCAGTGGGAAAATGAGTTTTCTCTGATATTGTGTTACTGGGTACATCAACCACAATCCTGAACAGGTCCTATGTGCAGAATTAGGTAACCAACATGTACTCAGTTTTTTGCTTGTCTGCTTGTTTTTTAATTTTGTATGTGTTTGTTTAGGCTTTTTACTTTGTTTTGCTTTGTTTTGACACCTTTTGTCTGACTGATCTTTTGAATTTTGTTTTTTGAGGGGGCTTTTTTAGTTTGTTTTGAAAGGGAGAGAACACATTAGGTGGAGAGGGAAGTAGTAAGGATCTAAGAGAAGTTGAGAAAAGGAGAAAAATAGGATCAAAACATATCTGAAATTTTTTCATTAAAAGTACAATAGATTGAATATACTTTGTATGATAGCATGGTCCTACGATATGGAGATATAGAGTAGAAGTTTGTTGCCAAAACTGATATGTTGGGCATTGAGTTATCAAAGGAAGGTAGAGAAGTAATGGTTTAATTACAAGAAGAGATTAAAAGCCAAATCAACCACCAATGTCCAGTTACGATGAAAATGAAAAGAAGTTGTCATAATATTCCTTAAGGCAACTAGAACTGCCACACAGGAATGGAACATTCCATATATATATATATATATATATATATATATATATATATATATGGAATATATATATATGCTAAAATTAATAAGTACTGTTTTACTCAATAATTCTGATCCAGTTATATAGCTGATAGTTATATGCACATGGATTCACTAGATGACACCTTTAATAGTTTGAACTGAGTACAATTTTACTGTTATCACCTGGGACTTGACCCAGTTAGTTGTGAATGAATTAATATCACACAACTTACCTTTCATTGCTAGATGAAAAAGAGAAGCAAATCCTCCAAGTTTTCCTCTGACTTTCACGTGATTATGATGGCACATAAACGTTTAACCACATACATACAAAATGAATGAAGGAATATAATGTGTACTTTTGAATCGAGTTAATTATATGGATTATGCTTCATTTTATGAATAACATTCTGTGTTAGGAAAGACTTGCTGAGATCTAATCTTCAGAATATATTTATTTTAGGATTCTGCCCAGCCTGGAAAAAAATCAGAATTTGTTTCCACTATGGCTCTGAATGCCCTCTTATTGCTAAACACAGGAGAACAACATCAAATATGAAAGCCTGAGATAGAGTTCTGAGAATGACATTGTCAGTGAACATAGAATGCAAGTTTCAAATTTAACTTTTTAAAGTTGTATTTGGAGGGTTTTCAATAGATCATAAAGTGTTTTCATTTTGGGCATTTACTTTTGTAATGTTTATGGTTAACATATTGAAAAGAAATTGTGTATTGAAACTAGACCATGTAAAATGGGATTTTTCCTCTTCATAGGCTTTTCTTTTGCTTGCTTGCTTGCTTTAGTAATATAGCCACAGTTTCTTTTAAATTAATTAACTAACTAACTAACTAACTAGCTAGCTAGCTAGCTAACTAACTAACTAACTAACTAACTAACTAACTAACATGCCAAATGATGCTCGACCTCTTGGTCCCTCACAAAGTCACTCATCCCCTCCTTATCCTCTGAGAGGGTGGACCCCCCGTGAGTATTCCCCAACTCTGGCACATCTAATCTTTGCCAGATTATGTGCATCCTCTCCCTCTGAGGCCATACAAAGTAGCCATGAAGAATGAGCTACCTGTCCGCTACTGATGTGCCAGGAGCCTTGTTCCTGCTTCTATATGTTCTTTGGTTGGTGGTTCAGACTGTAAATGTTCCCAGGAGTCTAGGTTTTTTGGCTCTGTTCATCTTCCTGTGAGTTTCACATCCCCTTTGGTGCCTTCAAACCTTCTCCTAACTCTTTCAAAAATGTCTCCAACCGCCGTCTAATGTTTGACTGTGGGAATAATCTGCACCAGTTTCAGTCAGAGTGGCTGGGTAAAGTCTCTCAGAGAACTGTTATGCTAGGCAACTGTCTGCAAGCATAAGAGTACATTAATAATCTCAGGGATTGGTGCTTGTCCATGGGATGGTTTTAGTGCTGGGCTGGTTATTGGCTGGTCTTTCCTTGGGTCTCTGTTCCAACCCTGCATTTCCTTTAGACAGGACAGATGTTCAGTTGAAAGCTTTGTGAATGAGGAAGTGTCCTTCATCCCTCCACTCTGGGTCCTGACAGGCTACGGGAGGTGGCCTTGTAGGGTTCCATGTTCCCACTGTCAGGCATTTAGGCTAAGGTCACCAGCATGGGAGCCCCTCCTATTCAGGTCCCTGGGACTTCGCAGAGATTCTCCCACCCACCCACCTATCCCCAGCAGCTGCAGATTTCCATTTACTCCCCTGTCCCTCTGGGTCTCTTTCCTGTCCATCCACACATCTGACACTGCCCCTCCTTTGCCTTCCTCTCCCCTCCCCTGACCCACCCAGATTCTTCTCCCCGTTTCCTTCCTATGACTGCTTTGTTTCCCCTTCTAAGAGTGATTCAAGCATCTTTGCTTGGTCCATCCTTCTTGTTTAACTTCTTTGAGTCTGTAGGGTGTATCATGCGTATTCTGTACTTTCTGGTTATTGTCCACTCCTTTTAGGTCTGACTTACCTCAACCAGGATGATATCTTCTACTTTTATCAACTTGCCTGCAAATTAATAATGATGTCTGCGTTTTTAATACGCAAAGAGTATTTCATTGTGTAAATGAACTAGATTTTCTGTGTTCATTCTTTGATTGATGGACATCTGGGTGGTTTCCAGTTTCAGGCTCTTATGAATAAACCTGCTATGAACATAGTTTATTTAGCACCTGTCCATGAGATATGGTGGCGCACCATTGGGGTATAAACCTAGGAGCTCTATCTTCAGGTAGACCCAGCAATTTTCTGAGAAACCAAGTTGATTTCCATAGTGGTTGTACAAGTTTGTAATCACACTAGCAATAGAAAAGTGTTCCCCTTTCTCCATATCCTTATCAGTTTGTGCATTCCCTTGAGTTTTCTTTATCTTAACCATTCTGATTGGTGTAAGGCAGAAACTCAGGGTACTTTTGATTTGTATTTCCTTAATGACTAAGGATGTTAAATATTTTTCCAAGTGTTTATTTTTTATTGGATATATTTCTTTATTTACATTTCAAATGTTATTCCCTTTCCTGGTTGTGTTTCTCTGACATTCACGATTTCTCTATTAAGAATTGTCTATTTAGTTCTGTACCCCATTTTTAAATTAGATTAGTTGTGTTTTTGGGGTTTAACTTCTTGTGTTATTCATATATTTTGGATATTCGGCCTCTGTCATATGTAAGGTTGGTGATGATCTTTTCCTAATCTGTAGGCTGCCATTTTTCCCTATTGACAGTGTTCTGTGGCTTTCAGAAGTCTTTCAGTTTCTAGAGGTGTCATTTATCAATTGTTGATCTTAGAGCCTGAGCTATTGGGTGTTCTGTTCAGGAAATTGTGTCGTGTACCAATGCATTCAAGACTATTTCCCACTTTCTCTTCTATGAAGTTTAGTGTATCCAATTTTATGTTGAAGTCCTCCAACTGGAGTTTTTTCAGGGGGCTAAATATGGAACTATATACATTCTTCTACATTTAGATATCCAGTTAGACCAGTGCTATTTGTTGAAGATGCTTTCTTTTTTCCCATTATATCATTTTGGCTTCTTTGTCAAAAATCCAGACTCTATAGGCATGTGAGTTTATTTCTGGGTCTTCAATTTCTGTCAAATACCATGAGTATTTTAAAAAATCACTATTGTACTTCATTACAGCTTGAGATAATGGATAATGATGCCTGTCAAAGTTTTTTCCTTTTTTTCTTTTTAATTGTTCAGGACTGTTTTGGTTATCCTGTGTTTTTTGTTTTACATATGAAGTTGAGTATTTCCAGGTCTGTAAAAATTGTGTTGGAATTTTGAGGGAAATTGCATTGAGTTTGTAGATTGCTTTTGGTAAGATGGCCATTTTCACTATGTTAATCCTGAACATAATAGATTTTTTTCTATCTTCTAATATCTTAAAGGTTATAGTTTGAAAGTTTTGTTTCTTCTTACATAAGAATAAATATTTTTGTGGATCTTTTTACTAAAATACAAGCTTTGGTTTACCCAATATATCTCATTTAAAAAATGTTGTACTTACATTTAGTTTAGTGAATTAATGAGCTTACTATGATAACTTGAACTTTGAGTGAGACGTTATTTATAATCATTCAAAGACAGCTGCGTAATTGAAAACCACATTGGGACATGGATGAGGACTTAGAAAATCTGCAAGCCTGGAGCTCCATGCATCACTTGTAAACATTTCAGATGATCAGATAATCTCTTTCTCCAGCTTGGAGAGGGGACATTTTGAGTCTTGTAACTTTGATGCTGAGACTCGTGAGTCTCAGTGGTTTATTCTCAGAGAAAGTTTTAGTTCAAAGGATTAGTATCAGGGATGAAGATGCAGTTCCTCTCTCATGAACTCTAGGTTCAGAAAAAGCTTTATTATTAGTGGTAAGCGTGGCTCCAGACATTTCTAATACACCTCTTCCCCAGAGAATATTAAATAGGATTTCAGAAATCTAGAGCTTAGCTTTTCCTTAGCTTTGCCCACATTCAGGAAATTGGTGTTGTATGGATTTTCCTAAGAAGATAAAAAAGACAGATTTCACCAACTGGCCAAAGAAAATATTCTATCATACCTATTTTAATGAACCAATAAATAGGGGGTTATATGCAGGAGTGTAAGTGAGTCAAGAGTAACTCTAAAAATAAACAGTCTTGGGGTTGGGGATTTGGCTCAGTGGTAGAGTGCTTGCCTAGGAAGCGCAAGGTCCTGGGTTCGATCCCCAGCCCCGAAAAAAAAAAAAAAAAAAAAAAAAGAAACAGTCTTATCCATACAATGTTTGAGTCACTAGACGACACATGATTGAAGAGTCCTAGTCCAGAGTTAATGTTCTATCCTCTACACACATTAGCATTTACTGTGACCATATGCAGCAAGAGAAGGTAAAAAGGGTTCCTGGTATCTCAGACTAGGGTCTAGTGACATTTCCCTTTCCTTCTAGGAGGTACTCTTAACAGTCTCTTTTTTATTACAGTAGAACATTCATTTTGGGGGAATTGAGGAAGCCCTTTGTGTGTAAAGTATGGAGTGGGTATATGTCGTGACACGAGCTAAACATATCAAGCATCAAAGTCTCAGTTCATGAGGAAATCACAAAACATTCCCTAGATTAGGCTCCAAGGAACAGCAAAGCCTTCCGTCCCGTTCTAAGTGTAAATGTTGATAGTATGTACAGAAAATGTCACCCAGCTTTCTCTTCCCAGGTAGATACAGCCTGATGACTGTGCTTAGTCCGAGGCTGTTCCTCCTGACATTAACCAACCTGCTATCTTGATTCAGTTGTATACTATAAATTGTTGCCCTTTGGGTTGAAGATTTTGTGGGTTACTCGGTGTCCTCATCCCTCCACTGGAGTCTTGCTTGGCTACAGGAAGCCATCACTTCAGGCTCCTTATCTCCCACTGCTAGGAGTCTCAGCTAGAGTCACCCTCATAGACTCCCTTAAACCTCCCCATCCATGTGTCCTAGAGATGCCCTCCCCCACTCAATTTCAGTTCTCTTTCCCAGATCTTCTCTCTCCGAGATCTTCCCTCTCCCCTTCCCTTTACCTCTGAGAAGGAGGAAGTTCTCCCCTGGGTTTCGACCCACCAAATAGCTCCAGTACTAGGTACATCCTTTCACACTGAGGCCAGACAAGACAGCCCAATTAGAGGAACGGGATTCACTGAGAGACAACAGAGTCAGAGAAAGCTCCTTCTCCAGTTGCTCTGTGTCATAAAAATCCTGCAGCTTTGGTTCTGCAGGACCAGATCCTAGAAACACGCTAGAAGTTTATAAGTAGGATAGATGTTGGCGTGGGCCAACTCACAGCCCTGAATCTGGGCAAGGATAATACTTTAGTTGGTCAGCACTCATGCCATTGAGGCCAGCTATCCAGCACTGCCCCATCAATGTATTGGGCCATCTCTTCAGCTCTCTCATCGTCAAGGCTGGTTCTCTTACACACATACCACCAGGGCCATCAATACTGTGCTGCCTAGGCGAGGTACAGTGGCTGCTCTCCCATGTGCTTCAGCTGGTGAGGGGTGGAGCCAGTTCTGCACAGTTCATGGGCAATATCATGGCTGCAGTGAGCAGCCCAGACCAGAGACACCTACATGACATTTGGTGGTATCATGGGGCAAGGGCATTAACGAAGACCTCCACTGGTGCAAGGCTATGGACCCAGGAACGGTTCCTGGCAAAAGCACAGGCCAGGACCTCATATGTCATTGTAGACTACTCACATCAAGCTTTTCTTCACCATTCTTGAGTCTCCAGTTCCACCTCTCTATTTATTGTATTTACCGTATTTACTGTAAATGGGTATTTATTGTACACACACTTTTCTTTTTTTAAAAACTGGATATTTATTTATTTACATTTCCAATATTATCCCCTTTCCCAAATGGCTTCCCCTCCTCAAACCCCTTATCCTATCCTCTCTCCTCCTACTTCAATGATGGTGCTCTCCCATCCACTCCCACCTCACAGCTCTGGCATTCCACTGGACATCAAGCCTTCATAGGACCAAGGGCCTCTCCTCTTATTGATGCCAGATAAGGTCATCTTCGGCTACATATGCAGTTAGAGCTGTGGGTTGCTCCATCTGTACGTTTTGGTTTGTGGTTTAGTCTCTTGGAGCTCTGAGAGTATGGTTGGTTGATGTTGTTTTTCCTATGTGGTTGCAAAACCCTTCTACTCCTTTAGTCCTTTCTTTAACTCTGCCATTGGGGTCCCTATGCTCAGTCCAATGGTTAGATGCAAGCATCCTTATCTGCATTTGTCAGGCTCTGGGAGAGACTCTCAGGAGACTGTTATATCAGGCCCCTGTAGGCAAGCACTTCTTGGCATCCGCAATAGTGTCTGGGTTTGGTGTCTGTATATTGGATAGATCTCCTGGTGGGGCAGTCTCTAGATGGACTTTCCTTCAGTCTCTGCCACAAACTTTGTCCCCATATTTTCTTATCCTTGCTCTGTCATCGCTCTTCATCTCCACCCTCAGCATCTCCTGAGCCTCGTGGTGTGTGGTGCTATGTGGGTGTCATCTGGGCACTGCCCCAGAGCCATTTTTTATTTGAGATCTTATAGATAAATATAGTTGTCAATAGGAATAAAATAACTATCCTATAATCAAGCAAGTTATAATATTAGAAGGGTGAAATCATTGTGAGTAATACTCTGCCACAGTGAACAGATTCAAACCATGCCCAGGACTAATAGTTGCATTATTATATTGATCAAAAAATTCTAAGAATATCTTAAAAAGGAATCCATATGACTGTTGCTGTAAAAAAAATGCTGTCTTTTATCCTGCACTAGATCCAGCACCATTGTGCCCCAAGGTATCTGGTAGATATCTTCATCCCAGGCAGTGAAGATTCTCACCCACTTTGCTGTATCCCATATCACACTGCCGATGGCTTCTCTCTGAGCCTGGCAACAATCTCTCTACCCATCCAGTTCCCCCAACAAATTGACACCATGTCAAATACACAATCTCAATTCCGTGGTGGCCCAGTGTCTCCAGCCACCACAAACTCTCTTAAATTCAATTAAATTGCCACATGAAAGAATACACAACACAATAACCTCTGATCCAATTGATAAAATATAATAGCCCAGCTAGACATACAAAGCCCTGTACACATCCATCCCTTAAGAATATTCATAATAACCTGTAAATGCTCAGAGAGGAATGTTAATATCCATCTCCATGTTCTCTCTGCTGCTTCTCTTCCCTCATTCCAGTCTCCTCCTCTTCCCTCAAACTTTTCTCCCGCCCATCCCTTCCTTCTTGTCCAATGGCAGGCCTCATTATATCTTGTACCTGACTTCACCTGTGTAATGACATCATCCTACATATGAATAATAGTTTTGCTATCTCATAGAATTTAAACCAATGTTTAATTTAAAAGTAATACAAATGTTTTGATCATCTAGGCAAATTTAGAGAATAAGTCAAATCTCAAGGAAAAAATTAAATTTAGTCTCTGTTTCAGATGGAGTAATGAGTCTATTACAGTACCATGGTTCAGTCATTAACATAGCCATTAGTAACATAAATTCTCACTGATGCATAGGTCCTTAACTTTGCCCCAGATGGGCAGACTTGACTTCTCTGGTATGATTAATAGCTCCTTTTGACCTTTATGTTTTCCCATGAAAGTTTTGCTATCATTCTGGTGACTTCCATGGTCTCTTCACCTTTCATCATTGTCGTTCATGTCCCCAGGTCAATGAGCTGAAGAGGAATTAATAATGTTTTAGTGGATCCATCTACAATGACATATGCATATCCCTTTCAAATTTTCTTCACAAGAAGTAAAAAATATAGATATCTGAACCATGCATCACTCCTACAGAAGCAGACAAACCATCAATAAAATAAGTATTTGCTTGTGGAGTGGACAAAGATTGGAGAATTGCTGTAATCATAAGTTCAGTTTGTATAAGAAAATATCATAGCTTATCAGCTTGACAATAATTTCCTATCCTTCCATAGTAATCTGCAGATGGAATTTGACAATTAATAGATTTATTTTATGCTCTTAAAAATTGAGCTTAGTTAAAGTTAAAATAAGACATCAAGGATCAATCCACACAATTGTTGACATCAGGTTCTTCCTGATTTAGTAACTAAACAAGAAAAGTAAGGCAAGCAGTTAGTATTTTATGGCCCTTATTTTATAAATAAATTTGTTGCAAAGGTTTATTCTCTTGTGCTATGGTACTTGTAGGAGACAATTTAGCGGGGAAAATGAGTATATTTAAAGGCAGTGAAAGATTCACACAATGAACAAATGCCTCTTTTAGTCTGGATTCAGATAGCTGTAGTTCTTTCTTTGTCTCTCGAGATAACATGTGAAGACTGTACAATATTGTCCTTCTTACTAGAATTTTAAGGAGATTGGTTAGTGCATATAAACGTTTTGGTTTTGGTGAAACTGCATTGGAAATATCAAGCATACCTCATGAGGCAAGGAAAAAACTTGGAAAATGAATTCTATTTCCCTGCTGTGCTCTAGCTTGAGTGGTTGTAAAGTCAGCTTTTTTCACAGGTTCTTCTAATTCCTCATCAAAAAATTGAAAGAACTCAAGATTAAATCGATTATCAAAATTTCCACCCCATGCTTCGGGGTCATTTTTAGGCAATGGAGGACACATATCTTAAGGAGGCTATAGTTAGGGAGCTGAGGGAACTGTCCCTCATAGGTGGTGACATTTTTACTGTTGATTTTTGCCTTCACAGAAAAACATTCTTCACCTCTTTTAATAATTTTAAGGTTGACCATCTAACTTATATTCATTCCAAGAATTATACATTTCTTTTGGTCTAACTAATATCTTCCTTATTTTCTTTATCTGAATAACAGTCTGAATTAATGCCCAAAGTAACCCCAAATTTGTTCAGGGGTCTTTCCCTCTTGTTATTGTTGCCTCTGCAATAGGTTTTCAACACTGCCCCATACTTCTTCCACCAAAGTTCCTTCTTCTGGAAACCAGGGATTATATGTGTGCTTCTCTTTACTTTAAAAATGATGTACAAGCTCAACAGAAGCCAAGCCTTCCTTGATTTCTGCCCCATTATGCTCACATGCTTTCTTCTGTAAGTGGCCTTTTTTTTAATCTCATAGTCAACCTTAGGTCCCTGTTCAGGTGCCACTTGTTGACTGCTCTAGTTGGCAGTGTGAGACTGGGAGAGCAGGGAGTAAAAATGAGGCTGACTAAAGTCTCAAGCAATAGCCAACTTTATTCAGATCAGCAGGCAATTTACACTCTCAGAGTTAAAAAGAGTCACCTGAGTAATGGTACAATCAAAGGACAAGTCACACAGGGCAAAAACATGTTTTTCCCATAGGGGAATACAAACAAATAATAATAGCAAGTTGTAATGAATAATCTCAATTGAAATCACCCCTATCCACTCTACCTGGAAGGCGCACAGAAACACATTCCCAAAACAATTCTATGTTTGAAAAAACTGAAGTCATAAGATTCTGGTTGTCTTGGAGTTTTCATACAATCATTCAGGATTCTCTCCTGACTACATTCTTAGACTGTGTTCAGGCAGTTCCTTGAGCTGTAAGTGTAGATTCTGCATTGTAGATAGACCAAGACTGTGATGAGCTGCACATATGTCACACATCCTCTGAATTTTGATGAGTTATGGATTCCATAGTGCCCTCTGAATATTACAAAGCGAAGCTTCTTTGATGATGGGTAAATGCTACACTTATCTATGGTTCTAAGGTTAAGTATTTATGGTACATTTTGATTTTATATTGATTTAGAAAAATTGGAATAGTGGGTTCTTCCCTAGGGTCTACAAATTTTCTAGGCATCTGTACATAGATTGGTTTGCAATACCAGGCATGGATTCACTCTAATTAAGATGGTCTTAAGTCTATTTAGACAACTGTTGGATACTACCAAAGTAAAAATCCCACAGTATTTCGCCATTAGAGATCTCTTTCCAGTGTTAAAATGGTTTTGGTTCATAGGTTCTACAAAGTATATGATATGGGTGAAATCTTTTCTCCCTTGGCAGCTTGAATATTACTGAATACTACTATTGAATGGAGAAATAGTATACACAGAAAGATTTTTTTTAACAGATTTGCAACATTCTAGGTTGTTCAGAATGATACTTATTTGCCTAGGGCTAGAGATAGAGATAGGCTCAGATTATTCTTTTCACTAGTAATCAGAATCCTGAAGTTCTAATTAGAGGTTTTGCAAACTTCTGATATTTAGTGAGAGTCACATCCATAAGTGACCTTCAAGCTTGCTAATATCTAACCAGCAGCCTAATAAAAGGATCAAAAGAAAATACCATTCAAATGAATGTCAAGAAAGATGACATCATACAACATCACAACGTTGTGAACTCTTGTGTGAGTTCAATAGCAGCACTAGAGAAAAGCTAGTGAGAGATCAATCTTTTATTCGGTAATTTAAAGTTAATAATGCATCCCATCTGATGATATTATATTGAAAAGACATTAAAACAAAAGGATTTGAATTAAAAAGATAGCTATGTAGCAACACCCTTCACCTGTCTCGCCTCAGTGAAAAGAGTCAAAACCAAAGTGAAGATTCTAGTTCAAGGAGCGAGAGTAAAAAGACATCTCTTAAAAGCTAGTAAACTACTTGATTAAAAACTAGTAAAACTAATTGATAAGAACACTAAACACACAGAGGTCTAAAAGCAGTGCATAGAGGAAGGATACTGTCTGATCTTGCATGTCAGGATAAGAGAACTAGATGTTGAACATAAGTGGTAGGCAAAGCACATAATAATAACTGATGACTACAGCCCTAACTGCAGAATAAATCCATTGTACACACAAACTTTAAATTCAATTCTGGGATGTGGTCCAAAAGTGTCTCCTCCTGCCTTGAAAGCCTGTTTAGAGTAAATGTTTTATGCCTCTGCATTCAGCAAATGCTTAGAGTGACCTAATGAGAGGGACTTGAAAAGATAACTACTGTTGAGGTAAAACTGCTCCAGGGAACAGGAAACTGAGCAATCATCCTTCAGGTCCCTGGGAACAGCCTGCCAGGTTGCCTGTTTGGGAAATAACTATGCAATTGACATGAACATGCTGAGAGGTTTCATTGTTGCAGAGCCCAGAATGTGTCAGGAGCAGAGAGCAAAGTGGTGAGTGATATCGATTTCTCTGATGACAGCAAAATCATTTCTGTAAGGATTATGGCGAAAGGTGAGTATAACAAGAAGACCAAAGTTGGAGGTAGCAGACCTCTGTGTTTTTCTGTTCTCCGATCCTTAGGCACACAATGTGTAGCTCAGTGGCTTGACTACATTACCCAGACACATGGTAGACTATTAGACATGTGATACACAGACTGAAATTCACATGTTTTCTTATATGTTCACATGGCACAGCCCACAAAATAAATTCAAACGGTGAGGGGAAAGGAGTTGTTGCAACCCAGGCATGGACCACATCACCGAACAAGATTGGGATCCTATGGAGAAAATGTGCATATACTTGGGAAAAAAGTTTTAGTCCAAACACCTCAGTCAGAAAGAATATGGACACACTTGTCTCTGTCTCCAAATCCCTTCCATTTTTTTGTGTTATTATTTCCAGTATTTTCTTACTTTTTTATTTTCAATTTAACTTGATAATTCATTTTTCATTTTTCTTCTAATTTTTTCCTTAAATTAAATATATTTTATATTGTAGTTTAAATTTAGTTTAATATGTAGTTTTTATAGTCGATTGTTGCTGCTGCTGTGATTTTTCAGTGATTTCAATTGATTGTGACTATTTGTATACCTAGTCAGATTTTGTGTTGCATTTGTTACTAGGACTGATTTTCTTCCTTCTGAATGGAATATGGCATTTTCTTCATCACTGATAGAATAATCAGTAGGTGATTAGGTGCTGTGCTAGCTCCCCTCACAGCCAGTTTGAAGAAATCATATTATTCTAGTTTTTAATATTGTAATTGAAATATTAAAGCCAAAACTATTCTAATTGAAAATTTCCAGAAACTTAAACTCAGCTAACAGAAAGGGCTAAAAATACCCAGATTCCGCTTAGCCACAAGTAGGCATAAATGCCTGAAAGACTAATGTCATGACTGTGAACATTCCCTCCCTAGCAGCAACAGAGGAAAAGAATTTAGATTTTCTGTTTTGAAAAATAACAAACCTAAACATACCTTATGCCCATATCTTTGTATAGGTATGATTTTTTTAAAATAGAACCAATAATGTGATCAGAGATATCTACCTTATATTCTCTAGTGTGTAAAACACATATTTCTGAATTCCTAGAGCAAACTCTCAAGCTTTGAAACAAAGAGCTATTTCAATGCCCATCAATAAGCAGCTCAGAGAAAATATTCCCCTGAACCTGTTTGGAACTAGATCTAATGCTCTTTAACAAGCTGATAGTCTAGGGCACATCATTCAAAGGCAATTATTCCCTAAGCAAATTTACAAATATAGCTGGAAATGATTTCTATCCCATCAGATGTATAAATTCTAAAATAAAAATATAGAAAAATATGAGGAGACACACAATGTGACTCAAAATTTCAGAACTCTTTAGTGATTGATTCTAAAGTCATTGAAGAATAATGGATGCAGAATAATTCAAAAGAATGATACTAAAATTGATCAGTGAATTTGAAGATACAATTATTCAGTGAAAATGCAATGAAGAATGTTTGTTGTTGTTGTTTTGTGACTGGGTCTCACTATGAACCTTTGGCCGTTCTGAGACTAACTGTGGATCATGGACTTCACAGACATCTGCTTGCCTTTGCCACCCAAGTGCCGGGATTAAAGGTCAGAGTTGATAACATGAAAATGTAAAGAGCACTGCAGCAAAGAAATAGGGATTCTAAAAATAAGCAATTATAAATCTTAAAAAATAAATGAAAAGCTCAATAACTCAAATAAAGAACTAAACTGAGAGACCAAGAAAAATAAAGAATATCGGGTCACAAATACGTGGATGTCAAAGTAATACATTTGCCTTAGGGAAAGACTATACTTTCAGGGATCATTTCTATAGTTCGTTACATTTGCCTTAGGGACATAAGTCAGTGGATAAAGTATAGTAATGAGGATCTGCATTCTGTTTCCAATGCCCACATAAACATCTATGTGGAGCAGTATACTCCACTATTTCCAGAGAGTGAAACACATACAACCATAGATGTCATTGACCATCTACTAGCTGAATTATTAAAGGTAAATTATACTATTGCTCAAGTGAATTTAACAAACATTTAAAGAATATTTTTTCAGGATTAACAAGATGTCTTAATGGGTAGGGTCACTTCTACACAACTCTGAAGATATGAGTTAAGTCCTTGGAACCAACATGAAAGTAGATAGAGAAAACCAACTATACAAAGTTGTCTTCTGACTTCGACAAAAGTGATTTGACATGCATGCCCCCCACATATTATGCATTTATACACACAATAATAATTTTACAATAATATTTCGGGGCTGGAGAAATGACTCAGAGCCTAAAACCACTCACACTTCTTGTAGTTTACTTGGATTCATTTCAGAGTATTCACATAATGGTTCACATCAATCCACATTCAGTGACCCCATTTGACCTAAAGTACTAGGTCATGAGTACTAGACACAAATATACTACATATGCATCAAACATACAGGCAAACACACATACATATAAAGAATAGTTCTAAATTGTTGTTTTTACATCGTTTCACCTGCTAACTATAGAATATAAATTATTTTCATAAATTTATGGAAGTTCCCAAAATGATACTTTAGGACATAAAATAAGTCTTAACAATTATGTGAAAGTAAAAAGTAATATTTTGTATCCTATCAGATCCAAAGACTATAATGACAAGTACCCAGAAAGGAAGATATTACTATATATGATGATATTAAAAATTCATGGAGATATCAAATAAATAAGGCATGAACCAATATGCCCAGCCTATGACCCAAAAACCTAAATATAAGATGGAAATTTTCAAAAAATTAGAAAACATTTTACAATATTCTAAGTAAGATTCTAATATATTGGGAATTAAAAGGCATGAATTTAAAAATAAAATTATTTCATACTTGAAAGCTTTGCGCACAAAAGGGATCAATAAATAGAAGAGTCAGTGAACACAATGGAAGGAAATCTTTGTCAGCTATAAATCTCAGAGAATTTGATAATTACAATATAATATCAATTGAAAGTATTGATAGAAAATAACAAGTGATTTCAATAATCAATAATTGGGTAGGTGGTCAGATAGTTCTAAAGGGAAACACATAACTGAATAATAAAGTCACAAAAAAGTCCAATTTACATACCTGTATTAAAATGCAATTTAAAATTAAGGAGATTTATTTTACCAAATCAGACTGGAAGTTCTCCTCAAAACACTCTAAGTAGTATTCTTATATCATCCTCTTATACTTTGTAATCTACAACTGAATGGATAAAGAAATTGTGGTATATGTACACAATAGAGTTCTATTCAGTCATACACAATGAAGTTATGTGATACACAGGATAATGAATGTTAAGTAAAATAAGCCAGTTTCAGAAAATGAATGTGTTGTATAAGCAGTTTTGTTTTATACATAAATGGGGTTAAAATAGAAGAAGATTACTTGAGTAGAAGAAGATGACTGGTAGAATGACAGAGGAGATGCTTGGATGGGTAATTGGGGTGATTACTATTAACATACATATGTATAAATGTATATAAACTTCATAATTGTGCACAATAAACAGCAGCAGTGAAAAAACAACATATGCTGAGATGTGGAGGAAAACCAATTCATCTGGAGATGTGGAGAAAAACCAATTCATAGACACTATTGTTGGAAATAAAAACTTATCAGAGCTACTATGGAAAACAATAAGGATGTTTTCTTTAAGACTTGTAAATATATAATCAAGAATGCAAATCAAAACAACCCTGAGATTCCACCTCATACCAGTCAGAATGGCTAAGATAAAAAACTCATGTGACAGCAGATGCTGGTGAGGATGTGGAGAAAGAGGAACACTCCTCCATTGTTCGTGGGATTGCAAACTGGTACAACCACTCTGGAAATCAGTCTGGAGGTTCCTCAGGAAGTTGGACATTCCACTACCTGAGGGCCGAGTTATACTTCTCCTGGGCTTATACCCAAAAGATGTTCCAACATACAACAAAGACACATACTCCACTATGTTCATAGCAGCCTTATTTATAATAGCCAGAAGCTACAAAGAACCCAGATGCCCTTCAACAGAGGAATGGATTCAAAAAATGTGGTACATCTACACAATGGAGTACTACTCAGCTATCAACAACAATGACTTCATGAAATTCATAGGCAAATGGAATGAACTAGAAAATATCATCCTGAGTGAGGTTACTCAATCACAGAAAAACACACTTGGTATGCACTCATTGATAAGCGGATATTAGGCCAAAAAGCTTGAATTACACAAGATGCAATCCACAGACCACAGGAAGCTCAAGAAGAAGGATGACCAAAATGCAGATGCTCCCACTCCTTCTTAGAAGGGGGAAAATATTCATAGGAAGCAAAGTTTAGAGCAGCGATTCAAGGAATAGCCATTCAGAGTCTGACCCACATGTGGCCCATATATATACAGCCACCAAAACTAGATAAGATTGATGAAGTTAGAAAATGTATGCTTAAAGGGACTGGATATAGATCTCTCCTGAGAGACACATCCAGAGCATGTCCAATACAGATGTCAATGCTAGCAGCAAACAACTGAACTGAAAATAGGACCCCCTTGAGGGGAATTAGAGGAAGTATTGAAAGAGTTGAAGGAGCTTGCAACCTCATAAAAACTACAATGCCAACCAACCAGAGCTTCCCACAGCGACTAAACCACTACTGAAAGACTATACATGGACTAACCCAGGGCTGCAACTGCATATGTAGCAGAGAATAACCTTGTTGGGGCACAAGGGGAGGGGAAGGGGAGGACCCCCAGTGCAGGGGAATAAGGGAGGGGGGGCATAAGGGGGATGTACAGGGGGAATACCCATATGGGGGAGGGGAAGAGGAGAGAATGGGGGCATATGGGCAGGAAACCGGGAAGGGGAATAAGCTTTGAAATGTAAGTAAAGAAATATATCTAATAAAATTTTTTTAAAAGATAGGCCATATCTTGGAATATGTTTCAAGTCAATTAAGTCAAACCTGCATAACCACTTTTTTTAGACAATTTTCAAAATTGTCAACATAGGGGACCAGTCTAAGTGACTACAAATAGATAAATGGATATAGACAGTATGATGTTTATCTGTACAAGCAGGTAAATACATATGAAATGATATTTGATTCATCCATCATTTGCAGGAAAATAAATGGTACCAGAGATTATTATTTTGAATAAGCTAGACTCAAAAATAACATACATAGAGCCCTGTTAAAAGGGACCTGAGAAAATATGAGAAAAAGAAATCACATTGAAGAAATAGGGGAAGGCAAATGAAGCCCTAAGTAGTGAGATGAGTGGTTATGTTTAAAAGCTGATATAAACACAGGAGAAAGTTGTTTTATCTCTCTTGTTATCTACCACATCTGGCCCTTACAATCTTTCTGTATTCTCCTCCATAAAGATCCATGAGCCTTGTGGTTGGAGAGTGTGGTTTCTTTGTGTCATTTCGAACTGAGTCCTCCACAGTCCTATATTTTTTGCAGATTGAGCAATTTTGAGTCTCCATTTAATTACCATCTACTACAAGAAGTTTCTCTCACGATGGTTTAGAGATGCTCTGATCTATAGGTATAGAAAAGTTATTATGGGTCATTTTAATATCACACTTAGTAGAATCATATTAGGCTCTATTTTAGGATTTATGGTCTATCTAACCACAGATTTTTGGCCCCATCTAATGTAGTGAGCCTTAGAGTCAAGCCGAAAGTTGCTGGTTACTCTTCTAGCACTCGTGTTATTATTGCATGAAAAGGCACACTTTACATGGCCAATTGTTGCAACTTGCAACTGTGTGAGTTTGAAGGAATTTTTTTGATCAGCAAAAATGGCACCAGTTTATTGTCTAATGCACAAGGTCCTGAAGGTACACTCCACAAGACAAGTGGCTACACATTGCTGGAATTCACCAATTTTCCAAATTTTACCTGTCCAAAGATGGATGACTTTGATACTTACCTATTTGAAGTCGAGCCACCAATTACATAGAATATTTTCTTTCCTTTTTTCATTTTTAGTTGTATATTTTCTTTATCTACATTTCAAATATTATCCCCTTTCCCAGTTTCCCCTCTAGAAATTCCCTATCCCATCCCCAACCCCTGCCTCCATGAGGGTGCTCCCCCATCCACCCATCCATCCATTCCCTCCTGCCTCCCAGCCCTGGCATTCTCCTACACTGGGACATTGAGCCTTCACAGCACCAGGGTCCTCTCCTCCCATTGATGCCCCACCAGGCCATCCTCTGTTACATATGCAGCTAGAGCCATGGGTTGTTCCATGTGTACTCTTTGGTTGGTGATTTAGTCCCTGGGAGCTGTGGAATGTCTAGTTGGTGGATAGTGTTTGTTGTTCTTCCTATGGGGTTGCAAAACCACTCAACTACCTCAATCCTTTCTCTAACTCCTCCATTGGGGACTCCCTTCTTAGTTCAATGGTTTGCTGCAAGCATCTGCCTCTGTATTTGTCAGGCTCTGGCAGACATTCTCAGGAGACAGCTATATCAGGCTCCCGTCAGCATGCACCTCTTGGCATCTCCAATATTGTTTGGGTTTGATAACTGCATGTGGGATGGATCCTCATGTGTGGCATTCTCTAGATGGTCTTTCTTTCAGTCTCTGCTGTACACTTTGTCTCCGTATTTTCTGCTGTGAGTGTTTTGTTCTCCCTTCTTAGAAATACTGAAGCATCCACTCTTTTGTCTTCCTTCTTCTTGGGCTTCATGTGGTCTGTAAATTATATCTTGGGTATTCCAAGCTTTTGGGCTAATATTCACTTGTCAGTGAGTGCAAGTGTGTGAGTCAATATCATGTGTGTTCTTTTGTGATTGGGTTACCTCATTCAGGATATTTTCTAGTTCCATCCATTTACCAAGAACTTCATGAAGTCATTGTTTTTAATAGCTAAGTAGTACTCCATTGTGTAAATGTACCACACTTTTTTGTATCCATTCCTCCAGTGAAGGACATCTGGGTTGTTTCCAGCTTCTGGCTATTATAAATAAGGCTGCTATGAACATGGTGGAGCATGTGTCCTTGTTATGTTATGTATCTTTTGGGTATATGCCCAGGAGTGGTATAACTGGGTTCTCAGGTAGTACTATGTTCAATTTTCTGATGAACTGCCATAATGATTTCCAGAGTGGTTGTGCCAGCTTGCAATCCAACCAACAATAGAGACATGTTCCTCTTCCTCCACATCCTCGACAGCATTCACTGTCACCTGAGTTTTTGATTAGCCATTCCGACTGGTATGAGGTAGAATCTCAGGGTAAAATTGTTAGTCCAAGAGAAAGAAAGAAATGGGTTCAGAGTTGAAAAGGGAGAGTAGGCTAATTATAGTGAAATGGAGACGAATTGTTCATCTTTAAGGCATAATTCCAGAACTCATTTAAAGTAACACAGATTTTCTACTAGAGAAGCTTTTCTTCTATGTTCTTTAAAATGTTTCAACTTAACTTCATATTTAATTTTTTCTGTTTTATAAATATACATGGTAATATTAGCCTGTGGCTCTGTAAATGATAGGCACATTTCGTGATGAATAGGTGAGTAGATTTAGCCCTGAATTTAATCCACTTCAAAATTTCTTTACTACCAAGCATGATAATGTGACCTACTTTCCTATAACATAAAATAATATTTCATATTCAAGAGACCAGTATAGTTCATTTTTCATTCTGATGGATATCTCATTTATTAGGCACAGCATTCACTGTGCTACAGTGCCAAGAATTACTAAGCAACAGAACATATGTAGGCGGATGTGATGTTTGCATATTCACACAATATGACATTTATACCAAGATCACAAGTATATTATTGCTGAAAGGAACAGGAACAGGATGAGAGGTAAGAATATTCTTTTATTTTATAAGGTACCATTCACAAAAGTATATCCATGATCTTAACAAATAACCCTCAGCTATAGAAAACAAGCAAATCCAGAATGACATTCACACCTCCCCACGTTTAGTTCTTCTTAAATGCCAGGAAGAAAAACATACTGCTAAAGCATTTTTATGCCTTCTATAGCATAACACCTAGTATGGCATGAACATAGGAATTGCCTATCAGCCTGAGCAGAATACTAACTGCTTAACGGCAAGAAAGTTGAAAATATTCTAGAATGTTCTACTGAACACATTTCTTTGGGCACCCTGACATTTGGCAACTTTCTCTGATAGGGCAGCATTTGTCCCACATTGTCTGTGCTGTGTATAAGAGATAAAGATGATAACAAGGTTAAATATCTGAATAAACATGACAACTTCCTCATCATAAAGAGGCGAAATAAAAATTTCTTAATGTAAATCGTCATAAATCATCCCTCAACAAATAGGTGTGTGGTTTAAAGAGATGAATTTAACACAGCATCTCGTAGCAGCTAATCCACACCATGTTCATTATTCAACTTTTAGCAAAATGCACAGATTAGAGGAAGAAATATTGTCAGAGGAGAATCTTTCAAAGTAAGATGGGGCATCCTGCATACATTTCAATATTTTAGGGGTCCAATACTCCACATAGGTAAAAACTCCTCACTCCATATTATGCACATGTGCTTTTAAAATACCAAACATTTCTTTGTTTTCTTGCCACAATACCAACAGCTGAGACTTCCCATGGTTTGATGGGCATCTTTACATTTCTAGACACATGGGTATCTTCTGCCTGTTATTTCATAATGGGATGCAGTTGGCAACGTTATTTTTAACAGAAGAAAAGCTTCTCAAAGAGACAGGCTCTCAAAAATATCTAATAACTAAAATCTGTAAGAATTTTCATAACTTTCTCAAAGACAAACATGCCAGATATGTCTAGTAGGAGCCCAGACCCATTTGTAACCTTCAGACAAACTGAAGCAAATAATTACATGAGAACAGCTGGGAAAGCAGTTCTTGTGTCTGTGTAGGAATACACAAGGCTCATTATACTACCCAAACTTGCTAATATCTTTAACTAAAACTGTATGCTGGCTCTTAAACTGAAATGTCGGAAGAAATAATAACTTACATAATTTAATATGCAATGAAAAGTTTTAGGAAAAAACTTATGTTTATGACATAACTATTGACTGTAATCCGTAAGATATTTCCATCACTACAACAAAAGGATGGTTGCTCTCATCCTATTATAATATAAACATTCACTAGCATTTTCTAGAAGTCAAGCCTGTAGCTGTTTTCCATATTCTTTCTCCCATTTCAATTTTCACAACTACTATATTAAGTAGTATTTGTAGTTGTATATTTAAACTATTGATAGCATATAGACATGTATGAGAAGGTCCTTTCCAGTTGTTGAACAGAGGAGTTCAGGATGTTTAGAAAAAAATCATAGATGATTCCTGCTTCCATTTGTTGACTCTTCGTTCTTCAATTCAATTCATAAATTTGAAAAGTCAATTTTCTTGAAGTGAACCTGAACCTGTTGACAAAAGATTTAAAATAAAATTTGGAAACATGTATAAGAGCATGTATTCTCTCCCTATTTTTGCTTCCTTTGATTGATTGAAGGCTAGTTCCTATTGTGGCAAAAAATCATCATGGGTTCATACATAGGACTCAGAAGATCTGAAATGAGTCAGACATGAAATCCTATTCTCTGTGGATTAGCTTTAATGTTAGCCAAGTTACAAGGGAGAGTAGAAGCCAGTGGTACTACCAGGATGTAATGCTTGTGAACTACAATAATGACAAGCATGAACAAAGACCCTAAGGGTTCAGTAGTGCTCCTCCATCTTGCCAATAACCAATAGCTCTCTACTTACACTTAATGCCCATTCAATAAGAGAGAAACCTTGTTGGTGGTAGAAACATAGATGTTGAAAAGACTTGCCAAATTAGTACAGAATTTACTAATGTATGTCCATAGGTCTGCTCTCCGAGACATTTACAGATCAATAGATGCCATCTACACTAAGGCAAAGTAGGTAGGTTAACATAAGAGTTCAGAACCACAAACGCAAGAAGAGAAGCCACTGTAAATTATGGAGGCTGATTTAGTTCTCTTAGGCTGCTATAACAAAAATACTATTGACAGTTTATTTCTTACAGATCCAGAGATTGGCTTTTCCAAGGTGCAGTTTGGGCAGATTGCACTAGATAAGTTATTGTTTTGGGGTTCTTAAATAGGACTATGACTTTGTGAAATACACAGGGTCTGGCAAGCTTCCAGGCATCATTCTTTTAAGATAACTACAGTAAGAGTTCCTTCACATTATGATCCCATTTTCTTTTAAGTCTGTGTTTCCTCGTGTCATTATATTTAAGATAGCTTTTCAATACCTCAACCTTAGGACACATATAGTCAAGTAAAAAATAACCTTGCCAATGGTGTTTTTTAAACCAAGAGTTATTATTTTCTGCTGGTAAAATATGTCTAGTGAAGTTGGTCTCAGCCACTATTTACATTAAGATCTCTTGAAGTGATTTGTATTTACCATCAAGTTATTGAATTTGTAAAGTGGAGGATATTCAGATTACTATAACATGTAATTATCATAATATTATTACATAGTAGCACATGTGTTGAGCTTTTATCAATGGTTCTAAAGCACAGAAGTACCTCAGAGTTACCTGGAGAGACGCTAAGAACACAGAGTGCTGGCTTCCTTCCCAGAGTTTCTCAATCACTGAATCTGAGGTGGGGCAGAGAATTTTAATTTCTGAAAACATACTCATTGCTGGTGCAGTGCTATAATCTGAAATCTCTGGTATCAATTCAATTTTCCTGAAGTGAGCCTGAAAAAAGATTTAAAATCAAGCTTGGAAACAAGTAAACTGCATACATTTTGTTCCTCCTGCTCTCCTATAAACACGCTGCGTGAGACTCACTACCTCTTTGTCTCTTTTATTACTGCCCCAGGCAAAATTTCTGGGAGGAAAGCAAATCCTGACAACCTAAGATCCTCCATGGTCTCCATGGTATTTCATCTAACATCTTCATTTTTAAAGACAGAAGATAAGGACGACAAACACCAAGTTCAAAATTCAGGGGGTAAGAGAACTTGCTTCACTCAGAGGGCATCCTCCAACTCCTTATTCTGAGCTAAGATTATTCATTCGGTCCTTTTTACTCTGGACCCTAACATTCCATTTCTATCTGGATTGATAATCTGATTTCTCAGTTTGTGGCAGAATAACATCAGAAAATGTTATTGTGGTAACCAAATGTGTCAGTTGGGTTCGCCAAGGACAATTACAGAGCTAAAGTAAATAATGGATAAAGACAAAAGAGTTACTTAACTTAGAGAGTCAAATATAAAATTGGGCTGCTCATTGGTTAGGGCAACCTGGGCTATTATAGTAAATAAATTTGCTAGAATGAACTGCTTACACCATGATCACAAAGTAGAGAAAAAGCAAAATATTATGTTTCTTTGGTCTCTTTTGAGACCACCTTCCCATTGCTTTGAGGACTTACCCTCAGGCTTCACTGCTTAATGACCTATAGTAATGCTTAATACCATCCTCATGAAAATCCATGTTCCTGCAAAAGAACCGTTGAGGATATTCTAAACTCTAGCACCAGCTCACATAGAAAACAGTAAGTGAAAGCTAATATTTTCCAAAAAAAAAAAAAGGCAGAAAAAGAATGCAGAGCAAGTCAATAAGAAATTTAATGCATTTAAATTTACATATCTAAGAGTGGCATTAAATTACTATTGAAAGGATATGTATTGATATGAGGGTGAAGATGCTTGACTGGAGATGACCATGGACAAGGATAATACAAACAACTCACCGTATGTATTTAAAATTGATAAACACAGTTACTATAGTGTTAGATTCGGTGCCCTAATTTATCACTTCTAAAAGAGTCATCAGATCATTTTCTAATTTTATAAATAAGGAAAATAAAACATGAAGAAAATAATTTGCCCAGATCATATAGCCAACAGGACAGAGAGGATACCTGAGCATTGGAAGCAGAACTTTGGAACCAAGGTACCTGAACAATGTTGTAATTCTCATATTGACGAGCACTTTTGATGATTCTTATACACCTTAAACAAGGCAGTGCCTGTAGACTGCAGTATGCATAGGAAGATAGGGGTGGGACATGTTTTTGTTGCTTATCTAGCTATAGTTTTTGCATATAATTATGAGATAGACAGTGAAAAGGCAAGAGTCTTCAAATACAACTGTAAATGTTTTGAAATAAGTAAAAATTAATCTGCCAAGCAACTAGTCTTAATTGTGTGATTTTAGGAATTTTATGTCCCAACCCATAAAATGTTTTGGAAGACAAAGGATCATGTCCAGAAACTTTCTCAAGAATTTTCGAATATATACTTTCAGAACTATTGGAAAAACATTATTTTTCAAAGAACATTAGAACAGTTATCTAGAGCCAAACAAATACATAACCATTGTGACTGTCAGCCAACAGCCTGCAGACTCCATGGGAAATAAAATAATCATCCAAAGAACACAGGCTTCTGTTTGTTGAATTAAAAGAACAGTTCCATTAGCTCTATGGCAGAGGGAATTAATAAACATTTGGTTCTGCTCTAACATTCAGCTAGTGGAAAACCACACTGCAAAGCCTGTATCATTTCTAACAATACATTTAAAAATTTTGTTTGGCAAATTAAATGTGAACATTCCAGTCATCAGGACAAAATATTTCAGTAAGTTCCCCTTCCACACACACACACATCCTTTTTGGTGCAATTAATTTGTAAGAATTTTGCTGACAATTCCTTGAATTTCCTGGGGCATTTTCTAAGACTGGACAACTGTCAATGCACATGGAAGAAAAAAATATCACATGTGGAGAAACTTCTTATTTGGAAAATGAGACGTTCTCTAGGTGTCTCTATCCAAGGCCTCTCCTCAGGGATCAGGAAACACTGTGGCAAAGGAAACAGAGGAAGTATAAGAGCCAGAGGGGGTAGAGAACACAAAGAAAGCATGTCCTCTAAATCAACATTATTGAAAGACATATGAACTCAGAGAAACTGAGGCAGTATACACAGAGCTTGCACGGGTCTGGACTAGATGGGGGTCTTAGAACTGAAAGGAGAAGTGGCCACATGTCCTGATCCCTAACCCAGAAACTGTCCACATTTGATATCTACTTTCAAAGTAGATGAAATATTGTTTTCACTAAGGGGGTCTCATTAAGGACACAAGTTACTCTTTTTTCATTTATCATCATCATCATCATCAATCATCAACAACATCATCATCATCATCATCATCATCATCATCATCATCATCATCATCATCATCATCTTACTGACTCTACATAGGGCTCACTGCCTCCATCCGAGTCACTTCCTCCCACAATCTTTCCTCCTATATCCCCTTTCCTTCTCTTCTAAGTATGGGCTTCCTTGGGTATCCCGCAACCCTGGCACATCAATTTCTGTGATGCTAGGCTCATCCTTTCCCACTGAGGTCAGACCAGACAGCCCAGCTAGAAGAACACATCCCATGTATGAGCAACAGCTTTTGGAATAGACCCCAGGCCAGTTGTTAGGGTCCCACATGAAAACCAAGCTGCACATCTGCTACATATGTGCGGAGAAGCCTAGGTCCAGCCCATGTGTGTTCTTTGGTTGGTGGTTCAACCTCTGAGAGTTCCAAGGAAACAGGTTAATTGACTCTGTTGATCTTCCTGTAGAGTTCCCATATCCTTCAGGGCCCTCAATCTTTCCCCTCTATCCTCCATAGGAGTCCCCATGCTCATCCACTTTTTGATTGTGGATGTCTGCATCTGTCTGAGTCAGCTGCTGGGTGAAGCCTCTCAGAGGACAGCCATGCTAGTATCCTGTTTGCAAGCATAACAGAGTATCATTAATTGTGTCAGGGATTGGTGCTTTCCCATGGGAGGGGGTCTCAAGTTGGGACAGTTATTGGTTGGCCATTCCCTCAGTTTCTGATTCATCGCTGGTCCCTGCATTTTTGTACACAGATAAATTTTGGGTGAAAGTTTTGTGGGTGGTTTGTGTCCTTATCATTCCATTGGGTTCTTGCCTGGCTACAGGAGGTGGCCTTTTCATGTTGAAAGAAAAAACAACTTTTAAGGGTAGTCTTCAAGCCCACACAAACTCTACGATGTCCTTGGAGGTTCCTTGTCTCATGACATGTTGGGCATGTCTTGGTTCTTTCCAGTATAAACACACTGTTTTGGGTTTTTTTTTTTAAAGATTTGTTTCTATTTTTTTTTAAATTTAAAGACTGTATTTTTACCTTTAAAAAGTTGTTATATTTCAGGTACATAAGTGATAAATTTGAAAGGATTTTAAAGTTAGACTTGAGGCTTTATCGTTTTATATATGATAACACTAGCTTTATGAGATTTTCCTATGTTGATATAACTAGTACATTAATTTCATTATATAAGTAAAGTTTTATGTAAATGTTTATTTCTGATGTTTCTATTTTCCCTGCCAGTTCTTCATTATGCAATTGCCACTGTTTCTTTAGTCCTTAGTCTTCTAATAACTTTGTAATCTTTGAGTAAATTTTATTATACTCTGTGATGTTTTTCAATGATAAATTTAGAGAATACTTATTGCCAGATAAATTTGGTTTTGAGATGTTAGAAAAAAAAGAAGCAAAGGTTAATCTTGGTTTGATTTTTCCAAAGTCCTCAAATTGAGCCATTTGTTCCAAGAGAATAAAAATAATCTTACCTTCCACAAAAGGAGAAACTGATGTATGTTTAATGCCAGCATTACAGAATTTCCCAGTTCCATTTATATGAGGATAAACTTTTGATTTCTTTTTTTCCGTTGAAAAGGGAAAACATTCATTACAAAATTGGGGGTCACAGTTTCTTGAGCCGATGATGCGGTTCAGTGAGGAAAACCATATGCTATCGAGCCTTGCAATATTCAGAACCCACATGGTAGAAGAAAAAACCAATCTACTGTAAGTTTTCCTCTGAATTATTCATGCTCACACACACCCACACACCTACCTCCTCCTTATACACATCAAAACATATAACTAAATAATTCTCTAATACTTCACAGGTAAAATACTAGTATTAGTACCTGAATCTTTAAAAAAGCTTTTGTAATAAAACTTCGTGGTATCCCAACAACTTCTTACCATTGGTAAGGATGCTCTCAAGTTTTCTCAAAATCATTTCTCAAAATCACTAGTGTCAGTTTGGTGCTGAAGTCTTTTTTAGCATACATTGGAAAGCTGAAGAACTTGGTCTGTGATGTCAGTCAAAAAGTTCAGCAGCAAGATGTGAAGGTAGACAGGCAAGCAATACAATTTCTTTGGACCTCTTTATAAATGAAGGGTACAGAGATGAAGCTGAAAGTTGGCTTTCCCTCATCATCACATAAAATTAATGGAGGTTATTTGGCAAAAGAACATTGTAAATCTGTCTCTTCCATAAGTAAATTTCTCAGGCCACCAATGCCTTGCCTCAAAAAATATTTTTCTCTATCATTATTTTCTCTTAACCTCCAGGAGTACAATAAAGAAACAAGCATTCACTATAAATCTCTAAAATATACAATCATATTTCATTTTCTAAAGTAAGTATCACCTGTGATAAATTATGGTCATTAGTCTGTTATCTGTACAGAAACATCAGAACATGGGGAAGAGAGTAAGCAACTGTCAGACAGGGCTGGACGGAGCATAGGTGCTTCAGTTCCAGTCATGTTCTGAATCTCAAATGTAGATGCTTATGCACTAAGCCTCTCTGCCTGCCCTTTCTCCTTTGCACTATAGAGGTTAGTAGTCCAACAAGTGCCATCGGTATTCTAGAAACTTGGAAACCCCTTAGGCTGCTTAATCTATGATGCTAGATGAATCACTAGTCTCAGTTTGGTGCTGAAGTCTTTTTAGCATACATTGGAAAGCTGAAGAACCTGGTCTGTGATGTCAATCAAAAAGTTCAGCAGCAAGATGTGAAGGTAGACAGGCAAGCAATACAATTTCTTTGGACCACTTTATATATGAATTACCAGAGGAGGGTTCCAGCCTTGTTGGAGTGAATATTTTCCATGGCTAATTGCATCCTTACCTCCCAGTTGATTCCAAGTCTAATCTAGTTAAAATTCAAATCAACCATCCCACTGTTCTGCAAAACACAAGGATCAAGAGTTAAAGTTAACTTAATCAGACATCTCTTTGGGGCCACCCAGACAGCTTAGGATTACTGGCTATAACAAGCAGAGTTATATGAAAACATTTAATCCTCACTTCAGCATCAAAATATTGAGTGTTAAGTGACATTATCTGTTTCTTAGAATGAACTAATTTTCTTTAATTTCTATTAAGCATATTTATTTAATTAATTGATTAATTAATTAGTTAATGTTTACACTCCAGATTTTATTCCCCTCTTAGTCTACCCATTGAAAGTTCTACATTCCAAAACTCCTCCCCCTGCACTCTCCCCTCAGTTTCCACAAGGATGTCTTCACCCCACCCACTCCAACAGGCCTCTAACTTCCTGGGGCCTCCAGTCTCTTGAGGGTTAGTTGCATCTTCTCTGACCGACCAAGACCTGGAAGTCTTCTGCTGTATATGTGATGGAGGCCTCATCTCAGCTGGTGTATGCTGCCTGGTTGGTGATTCAGTCTCTAAGAGATCTCAGGGATCCAGGTTAATTGAGACTGCTGTTACCCCTACAGGGTTGCCCAGCTTCCTACAGCTTTTCCCGAATTCAACCAGAGTGGTCAGCAGCTTCTGTTCGTTGGTTTGGTGCACTTAAATACATCTGACTCTTTCAACTGCTTGTTGAGTCTTTTGGAGAGCAGTCATGGTAGGTCCCCTCTTGTGAACGCCCCATATCTTCAGTAATGGTGTCAGATCTTGGGTCCTCCTCTTGAGCTGGGTTCCACTTTGGGCCTGTTGCTAGACATTATTTTCTTCAGGCTCTTCTCCATTTCCATCCCTGCATTTCTTTCAGGCAAGAATTATACCCAAGCGATGTCCCACCATACTACAGGGGCACATGCTCCATTATGTTCCTAGCAGCATTATTTATGATAGCCAGAAGCTAGAAACAACCCAGATGTCCCACAACAAAAGAATGGATACAGAAAATGTGGTTCATTTATACAATGGACTACTACTCCGCTATTAAGAAACATGAGTTTTGCAGGCAAGTGGATGGAGCTAGAAAATGTCATCCTGAGTGAGGTAACTCAGACCCAAAAGGACAAGGACAGTATGTACTCACTAATAAGTGGGTATTAGCCAAAATAAAAATAAAAAGTACAGAATACCCAAGATAAAGTCCACAGAACTCGAAAATGTCAACAAGCTTAAGGGCCCAAGTGAGGACACCTCAGTTCCACTTGGGAAGGAGAAGAAAGCAATGCCAAGGGAGGAGGGACGGAGGGACAGGGGAGGGAAAGGGGATGGAAGAGAAGAGGAACATGATCTGGTATTGGGTGGGGAGAAAAGGGCTGAAGCCCTGAGGGTCAGCAGAAAGAATGGAAACAGGTTACCTCAGAAGGAGGAGGTTGTAAGGACCCTCCATAACATACCAGAGACCTGGGAAGTGAGAGACTCTCAGGACTCAAAGTGGGGACCCTAGATGAAAGACCCTACAGTGGGGAGAGGGACCTCATTGAATCCACCTCCAGTGGAAAGACAGAGCATCAAGTGAGGGATGGAGTTGCTATCCCACAGCCAAAGCTCTGACCCATAATTCTACTAAACTTGTTTCTTAAGAAATTCTCACTACGCTCATGTTCTTGCTCAGCATTTCCCCATCCTCCTTTCTTTTATTTAACTCAAACATTTTAAACTTTAGAGAACCTAAAAATCACCACTGACTGCTTGTTAAAAAGTCAGCCTATGTTTTTGACTCAGTAGTTTTGTGTGTCAGAACCTGAGGATTTTTAATTGTAACAAATTTATCTAGAGGAGGTGCTTGCCCTGAAATCACCATATAGAGCTAAATATGTTTAGAATTCTGTGATGGTCTCCTCCTGTTCGTGAAGTAAGCATATTGAAGAGTCTAGACTTTGCAGGTACTGTGTAGATGAAAATACCTGAAAGCTATGACAGATGACAAAATAAGATAAATGCTATTAAAAGAAACATATGGGAAATCAAAGTGGGCAGCTATCATTCCTGACTAGAAATCTATCACTGTGTATAAAGTATCCTTCAGATATGTTCTACCTTCTATTGACAGAGCAGGAACAGGTGGAAATAAGTAACTGGAAAAGCAATAGCATATAACAGTATTTCCATTGTCTAGAAAGACAAATCAACATTTTCTGACCATCTGTAACAGTATCTCTCAGGAAAGACAGGGTGTAGAGTCAGATAATAGGAATGCATTAACTACTATTAATGTAATTCCATGACTGTTAAATAACTATTTATGGGCATGATGTAAATATGAAGTAATGTATTAACTGTGAAGAGTTTTGCAGATTGCAAAGTTTTAGGCAAATATCTTCACTTAGCTGCTTATTAAGGCTACCCAACTGTAACTTGAATTTTCAAACTAATGACATTTATCTTGGGATTTTGATCAGATAGACGCTCAGTTATCTTCTCAGTGAAAAGAAATATCATTGAGCCACCAATCTAAGAGTTCCATGATCCTCAATGAATGAATTTAAAATTATTTTTTGCAGATAAAACACAGCTTTGAACAGTGAAGTATTCATCCCTGTGCACCCCCTTTATTTTTATTTTTAAAATATGCTTCAAATGCAGCATTTCTCCCTTCCATTTTGTACCTCTAACTCTTTCCTCCATATTCTGTTCCCCAATCTTCTTCCCACTAATTGTTGTTGTTATTTATATACAATGCTTAGTCCTCGACAATCAATTGGTTTACTCTTCATTGGGGAAGGCCACCTTTCCAATTCCCAGCTTTCCTCAGTTGCCTATATTTGTGTGCATGTGTGTGTGTGTGTGTGTGTGTGTGTGTGTGTGTGAGAGAGAGAGAGAGAGAGAGAGAGAGAGAGAGAGAGAGAGAGAGAGAGAGAGAGAGCGCCTCATGGGCTTTCTCCATCTAGTTTATCATGTCCATTTAAATCATCCTTGTTACACTCACATTTTGCAATCAGACTGGTGAGTGAGACTTCATGGTTGTAGATCCTTGATATTACTAGGAGACATAATCTCACAGCAAACACCCTGATCCTTTTGCTTTTATAATCTTTTCACCCCTGCTCTGCTATGCTATGTTCCCTGAGCCTAAGGTATGGGCATGTTTTATAGATTCATCTATTAGGACTTGGCCTCACAACTCTGCAATTGGTTGTGATTTTTTTCTAATGGTCTCTATCTGTTCCAGAGAAGTTTCCTTGATGAAAGGTGAACACCATACTTATGTGTGGGTGCATGAACAAACATTTATAGATTACTGTTAGGGTTATGTTGATTTACTAAGGTTGTGATTGTAGACTCCTACAACAACCATGGCTTCATTAGCATTGAGTAGATAGCTGGCTTTTGAGTTTCAGGCATGGTTGCCCTTTTGTTGAGCAGGCCTTAAATACTATTTATTACAAAACTGTCAGTTACTGCCAAGTAACTGTACTCTTAGGGTTATGGGGCCATGTTGTTGGTTGAAGCTTAACTACCCTCTCTTGACTCAATATTCTGGGTAGACTTTTGTTTTGTTTTTAATGTTCTATTTAATATAATGACAACATTTCTTCCTCCCATGTCCTACTTCTAAACTTTCAGACAAACCCCCTCTTTTTAAAATTCATGGCCGATTTTTTCATGTGTATTCCTAAGTATAACCTGAACTATCTGAATCATGTTACTTGTATGTGTGTTTCCAGGATCAACAATTTCATACTGAATAACTGATTGTCATGTTCTTCCCGACTTTGAGCATTCCTTAATTACCTGCAGTTCTTTGTGTAGTATTATAGCCTCATAGCCTTTCCCTTGTCCCTTTGGCACATTTATTAGTGCTGACTTAAAACTGACCTTTTATTCCCCTTTTCCCGGCACTTACAATGATCATGTAGTTCTTGCATTGGTCAAATTGCAGGCTTGAGCACCCATAGCAACTGTATTTCTTACAGGACACTTAATTTACTGGATCTGCTCTCATTCACCTGGTTGCCTTCATGTCTAGTTTCTAGAACTTATCCTTGATAAACTATGTTAGGTAACAAGTTCTTTTATTTCCTGTGTTCAAAATAAAAAAAAATTACTGTCATTTTTCTAGAAAATAATGAGCTGAACATTCTCTCTGTTACACATGTGGCAGGTAAAGTTACATATGAAAACAAACAATGCACAGAATCAGAAGACCAATTGAGTATTATGTGAAGCACCTATAATCCCCGGATTTGGAATGCTCATGCAGGAAGATTTCATGTTCAATGCTGACTGACAACACAGTGAAACATTCTTTCTCAGGAAAAATAAATTTATAAGAATTATAGGAGCACAGATTTTAATTCTATCACCATTTTAGGGGAATGAGAGCATGGCTGGAGTCAACAATGATCCTCTCCCTCAGACTTCTGAGGGCTGGGATTATAGACGTATGCCATCACATCTGGCGCATTATGCATTTTAAACAAAAAGTGATTCTTTTCAAACTAGACAGTGCATGTTAGGCCACTTTGGTAAGGTGAATATTAAATTATCAAAATGGTAACAGCTGGCTTTGCAATGCTAAATTAACGAGAATTTCAATGTAAATTCCAGAAGTAAGAGCCTCATAGGAGGTTAGATGGAAAATTAAAAACTGGAGGGATGACTTGGAGTGAAATTAGAGGAAACAGCTGATACCAAGGACCTGAAATGAGAAGTAGCATCGAGATGATTATAGAAGCAGATGACTATTTTTTTATAACACTCATCTGCTGCTGATGAGCTGTGGAAACTCATCTGTCAAGTCTCAACATGATCAAGTCAACAATTCAGCAAGAGGTCTTCTTGCCCGTGAGAATGGCAAGAGAGACATGTTCAATATAAGTATTTGCTAACATGAATGCCATACAAGCTTTGAGTGATAAATACTGAAAACAAAGAAAAGGATCTGATGCTAAGTGTGTAGTGACTGATAGTTATTTCTCTGCTCTGTACCAAATAGGTCCAAAAGCTTTTATTGTCAGCAGTTCACACATTACCTCCACATGCACATTAAAGCATTTACCTGTTAGAGGGCTTGCTGATTCATTGTTTTTCACTTAGCCCAAGGTACATGTTCTTTAAAAGAATGCTTTGTTGTCCTAAAAAAGAGAAGAGTCCCTGATACACTTGCTCTATAGATTACATATCAAAAGTTAAACTCTGTGGGACAAACATTTATAGATTATTGTTAGGGTTATGTTGATTTACTAAGTTAGTGATTGTAGACTCTCCTACAGCCATGGCTTCACTAGCATTGAGGAGATAGCTGGGTTTTGAGTTTCTAGCATGGTCGTCCTTTTGTTGAACAGGCCTTAAGTACCAGTTATTACAACACTGTCAGTTACTGCCGAGGTATGTATATTACTACTGTACTCTTAGGGTTATCTGTGGAGGATACTCAAACCTAATATGTTGTGCTGGGCATGATGGTGCATCCTGTTAATCCTTGTACTTGGAGGGCAGAGGTAAGAAATTCCCTGTGAATTTAAGGAAAGCCTGGTGCACATAGTGAGTTCTAGTCCAGCTTAGACCACAAAGTAAGACCCTGCTTCAAAGGGAAAGCAAAACCATCAAACCTCCTGGTTTATATGTAAGCCTGGCCCTGGACATTACAAGTCTTTCGAGTATTTGTCTTATTACTTCTGTCTACATCTTTATACTTACTGATTGATAAGACTTAAGTAAATTTAATTAAATGAATTAAATGAAGGTTTGGTCATGGGAAAATGATAACAATGACTGACATTTTGTGAAATAAGATGAAGAAAACATGAAACAACATGTCTTCCTTTCTATTTACTATACTATTTCAGTAGTTCCCAGGAGAATGTAGAACTCTGTCTTTCCTTCAACGCTAGAGGTTATAGATGATTTAAATTCCACAGAATATTATGGCAAATATTACATCTATTCAAAGATTACATGTGTCTAAATAGTAGAAAGTACAGGTAGTCTTTGTGGGGCAAAAGTTTTAATAACTGAAGGGAAAAAAAGTGCTGTGAAAATAATCTCATGGGGTTACCCGTCAGAAACAAATTCATTGCTAGTACAGCTTCCATAATTAATTAATTGTAGTAAGTTATGGTTGGGAGCTTAAGGCTAAAATCTTGTGACCCCAATTCTTAAATTTATGCAAAGTGAAAACCCCCAGAGTGCCTTTCTGGTGTGCTCCGAGCATTATCGACAGTTTCAAATTCTGAAAGCGTTTTGAGATCACCAAATTACCTTCAAAGAAAACCTGGAGGTTAAGTTACAAGGATTGAAAACATTTTCAAAACATTTACTGTCAAGATCTTCCTCTCTTTCCCTACTAACAATCAAAGAAAAAATAATTACAACCAAAAATGTAGTCAAGACTATGGAAATGGCTCAGTCAATAAAGTGTCTGCCAAAAAAGCAAAATGGCCTGAGTTTGGATCCCCAGCACAAGCATAAACAAAATCCGCAAAAGGCTAACTGGGTAAGCCAAGTGCTAGGGGAGACAAAGACAGAGATATAAAGATCCCAATAGTTCTCTGGCCAAGCCACCTAGTCAATCAGTAATCTTTGGATTGAGGGAAAGACTATTCAAAAATAATGTGGAGTGTGTTAATAAAAGATATTCCTCATGAAGCTGTTGCTTCACAAAAGTATGCATACATGTCCATATACCTACACACAAAAGTGTTCAGAAACCCAAACTAGTGTATACATAAAAGACACATGTAAGCATACCTTTTTTCTATAAGATATCATTAAGGAAATTTGGATTAGAAAAGCAGCCGGTAGCAGCAACATCACCATTAGTTCAGGAAAGAAAAGGATGAGAACAATTACTAATTAGCAGCTGGTGAGCAGAATGTATCTGTACATTGCATGGGACAGGAACTGACTGATAGCTGGCATAATACCAGCATACGAACATCATTTTTCTCTCTTTCCCATCCTAAGAAGTGAATAGAACAACAGAACTGAAACGATCTAGCAGACCACCACAGAAATAATAGCTGTGTTGAGGAGAACAGTTTACACCCATCCAGGTTGAAAAAGAGCTCTCCCATCACTGATGAAGAAAATCATTATGAATATGGAAAGCCAATATGATCATGCAGTCACTCGTTCATTTTAAAACATAAATTAAGCATCAGTTACTTACCTAAGTACTGTTCACATCACTGGACGTAGAAAGATAAGAGATAACCCCTATCCCATAGTAAATTGATCATGTGGAGAATACTAATAGGAGAACATACATGTAAAATACTCTATCAGAGAAATTATGCAAAAACAAAGGAGGGCTGAACACAATAAAGAGAATGGCAGTAATGATTAACTGGTGATGAGATTTTTAGGATGTGACATGTTGTGTCTTCACAGATACTTATACTATGTGAAACTTTATCAAGTTTTCACTTATTGAACATGTGAGTGTCAATGGATTCATATTTGAATTCTCAACATATTCTCAAATGTCATATTTTTTATTATTCTAACCTAAAATCAGATGTACAAAAGACATGGATTTACACACACTTTACACACACACACACACACACACACACACACACACACACACACACACACACACACACATAGAATGTTTGAAGGCTTTATGTCATTGAGTACATTGTTTCACATCAATTTACATGCCAAATCAGCCTTGATATTTTATGTATATTTATTTCTTTTTCCATATGTGTGCATGTGTATTTGTATGTGTAGACACATATGTGTATATGATTGTATGTGTATTTACAGTGGCCAGAGCACAAACTCTGCTGCCTTTTCTCAGATGTTGCCTAACTTGTTGTTTTGTACAGAGTTTCAGAATGGTCTAGTGCATTGTCCAAGCTGCGTGGACAATGAAGCCCAGAAATCCCCTGCTTGCCTCCCCAGGGCTGGAATTAAAGGTGCAGGACTCCATGCCCATACTTTTGCAAGTGGGACTTGGGCTTTAAAGTTGTGTCCTCATACTTTCAAGCAAGAACTTTACCAATTGATCCATCAACTTATCTCTTCTAACTTCCAGATATTTGCATGATTTTAGCTTTGCTTTCTGAACATAACAGACTTAACTATTTCATTTACTTTCCAAATATTTCTGAAAGAGGATTGAGTGATCTGTTCATCACAGAGAATACTTAAGAAAATGACAAGTTAGTTTAGGATTAAAAAAATCAAATAAAAAGAATTAGAAAGTTCTTTTTTAACAGTTGGCAGAATGACTTTTGAATGTAAGAACGAATACCTTCAATGCACTCTTAAGAAAATCCAGTCTCATTATAACATGTTATAGACTCTGACTTAAATATATTGTTTTCAGATAGAGAACAGACCCAAGACTTTCTGACATACATTTTCAAGAATATTTTCTCCTCAACTATTTTCACGTATAATTTGATTAAGCCTGGGAAAATCTGCTGCATATTTGACCAAATTTCATGTATAGTAAAGCAAAAGAGCCAAAGAGAGACAGGAAATCAAGTTCACCAATTAACATAGAACATTACATACAAATGATATTCTTGGAAAGATATTTGTATTCCACATTGCAAGGGTCTAATTTCCTCATTATACTGAGAGCTCTGAATATTCATCCCAAGAGTCTAACATGAAAATAAGCAAAGAAGTCTTTGCCCTGCCACCTTTGTCCTGTAGGCTCCAGTTTCGCCTTTACTGGCAGCGGAGTAGAGATCTCAAGCAACAAAAGTAAAAGGTTTGAAAGGTTTGATTTTCAAATGCCGTTCAACACTGAAAGCTAAACAAAACATAAATGTCATTCAGAAAGTTGATTCTGAGAGATGACCAGAAAACAAGGCAAACTGAGGTATTTTTCTAGCCTAGAAAATAAGTCAGTATGTATATGCTCAAGAAATGGTTAAAGAATGCAGGCAGCACAATAAAAGAGTTGATTTGTTAATTAAACATGACTGTGATATCCAATAACTTAAATAAATAAATAGAACCCATGAATTCATACTCTGGTAAACTTGTACTGCATCCATCTGGTTAATCTGCAACATTTTCCCAAAAATGCTTTTCATGTACAACTATGAGTTCACATGAAGCAAAGACTGTAATTTTCACAATATTTAGTTTACAGAAATGAATAGGCATCAGTAGTTCCTTGTGTTCAGGATAACCCAAGGCAAAAGATTCTCCTGCATCCTACTTAAACTATTGACTTATCTTGTTAAGGAGGATAGCAATCAAGTCTTCATATTACCCACTCCATAATGAAGGCAGTAGCATTTGGTACAGGACATGCCAACATTTCTGCTGAAGCTTGGAGATGAGCAAAGAACATGTGGGGACTCTCTGTCCTCACAGATTATGCTGGTCCTTGCTTCTGTTGCTTTATCCTCTTTGCCTTTTCCTAAGAGTCTGATTTGTGAACCTGTAGTCTCAGTCTTAACATAGAAACCAAGACTTTCAAGACTTTGTATTATGGTTCTAGAAATACATTTTATCTTTTTATAAATCCTTGTACATAGCATCAGCATGTTTGGGTTCTCTGCCAAAACGCTAGTTGATAAAAATATATAAATGAGAAAAGAAGAAAGAGTGTTTATTACAGGGTATTTGTGATCAATTAATCAACATCTTTATTAACTAAATATATATTGAAGAAACCTAGCAGAATATTGGATATACATATAATAAAATTCAACATTACCTGTAATTAAATAACATTTTCCCAATAATGATAAAATTAGTATTATACAATTCTGTGTGGTACAATGATATAAAAATACCATGATATTTTTATACAAACCTCCAGAAAATACATGTATGTGCCCTGAGAAAATATGAAAATAACTCAAATACTGAGAAGTTTACAAATTCTTGATTTGTATTCTTCACGAATGCTGAGACCTTTGTGGTGATTAGGTTTATGAGACAACTCAATTATAATGTAGGATCCCCTAAAATTTAAATAAGCAATTATCTTTAGGTATATCTGGGATGGTATTACAAGAAGGAATTAACGTTTAGCTTGATAATTATGAGAGAAACAATGACTCAATAATGGGAGGTTACCTTCCACTGCTATGAGGGATGAAGTGAACCCAAATATAGCATCCTTTGACTTGCCCTCTTCTGAGTGACTTCTTTCGAAGCAGTATCACCTACTCCTTGACCTGGGTGCTCCTTGTTCTCTCGCTTTCATAATGGGATTAAATTAATGCTATAGACAATCTTATTTTGAGGCCTTTAAATTACACCATCTAATTTACTTGGTTCCCAAATACAGATAATCCATTGACGAATTTCTTCCTTCAAGCTATTTGATTCTACAGTTTGTATGGAAGCTCCAAAAATGATTGGTACATTTCCTGGGTTTTGTCTTTTGTTGTTGTCTGAGAAAAAGTCTCATGTTGTCTTGACAAGTCATGAGCTAATCCAGTCCTTACATAAATATCTTAATATTCCCTTTCTCTTGACAACCCTACCCAGTACAGTCAGGAAAGGGGAAAAAGATTTTGAAACAGATAAATCACATATAAGCATGTGGAGAAAATGAGGACAAAATTAATATAGTTGAAGATTATGTTTGTAAAGAGATAATGATTGTTATTTTATATTTTACTAAGGCTAAATATAAAACTATATTTATTTTAGAAAACTATCAGTTTAAGGTATTGTGTTTCCATCTGATTTGCCAATGACTTAATAAACAGTGATATTTCTGGTTGCTTCTGTTTTCATGTAGACTGAACAATTTATGATTGTTAAGAGACTTAATGGAAATGACAAGTCAGGCTCACTGCTTTGTTATGAAGCTATAGAAGAAAGCTATTTAGGAACTCTGGTTTTGCATTTTTTATATTGAAAATATTTCAATTACAGAAAAACAAACATATATATTATATATAATATACATACATGTGTGTGTGTGTGTGTGTGTGTGAATGTGTATCTGTGTAACCAGAGAATAGGAATAAATACTACACAGAAAAATAAAACACTGATACTAGTTTTCTATCCACTCATACTAAAAGAAAGGTTAATGCAATATCTCACCCCTCAGATATACAAGCTAAAACTAGCATTCTTGATCAGAATATTGGTAAAAAGAAGAAGTTCGCTAAGCAGATATGTCAGTACATTCAATATGTGAGCTCCTCTCTATAATTAGATTTTATGAAAGATCTTGTTTGCCTTCTTTGCATGTCAAGTTTGACCAATTAAAGGAAGTAGTTATACATGAGAAGGGAGAAGCATGATCAAACTGTTTATTTCTGCCTTCCTCTATGATAGTTTGCTTCCTGGTGGATATCTTCGGATCAAAGATCCTGACCATTTTAAGCTCATTCTCTCCATACAGCCCTCTCCTTCAGGTCATAGAATGTGATTTTATCCTTTATGCCTTCAGTGTTACAGTTGAACTTCACTCTGTTTCAGCCCATGAGTATAAGCATGATTTCAGGGTTCTCCAGCATTTCCATGTTTTTAAAAGCTTCATTTATCCAATCTTCTACAAGTAAACCTATCTGTACGATGATACCCTCCAGATTTTCTATTTCAAACAAACTGGTGTAGATTTAATTTATGGAAATTCACAATATCTATCAAATTTCTAAGCATATAAGCCCCTAGCTCTGAACTTTCATATTCTCATCATATTAATAAATGTATATTAGCAAACTGAAAAAAAGAGATGATCATTGTAGTTTTGTTTGCAAGAATAAATATTCTCTAAATATTCATCAATTCTACCACAGTGAAATATACTGTAGTTATTAGAAAACTATTACATATAAAACCTTTACATATAAATATTAATATATTATATATGGTAATATGGTGTATCAGAAGGGATGGTTTATCTATAGAATAAAGTGAATGGCAAGAAAGAAGTGAAATGAAAAATAGATTAAAATTACTAATCTTAAGAAACTACTATATTATGTGCATGTACTATCTAGTAATAGAACCACATTAATTTTTCAGCAGAGTATATAAGTAGACTTCTTTAGGATAGGATGTTGAAGTTAGCCACTGATTATGAGGCTCTCTAGAGAAATGGCTCTCAGTCCTCCTAATGGTGTGACTCCTTAATACAGCTCCTCATGTTATGATGACCTCAACCAAAAGATTTATTTTTGTAGCTATATCATAACTATAATTATGCTAGTGTTATGAATCATAACATAAATATCTGATATACAATATATGTGATATATGACCCTGTGAAAGGGTCAGTTGACTCTGAAGGAGTCACACCCCACATGTTGAGAACTACTGGTCTAGGTGATTCCAATTATGTGCCTTACCAGTCCAAGCAGTTTTATGGTCTATTCTAATTTATAACATGTGAAGTACATACTTTGAGTATAGATTATGTTAGAGAATAATTATTTCTTGATGAAATGCAATATAAGGTGAGAAAGGAAGCATAAAAATTCTAACAGATATCATGAAATGGGAGATATTTGAAGTTTCATCATTATAGCAAAGTCCGGGACAAACCATTTATTTCTGGTGGAATGCCAGCCAGTAGTAATGAACAGGTCCAGGAAGTTAAACCAGGTATGAGACAGGAACAACAATTAGATCAGGGTATTTCAAAGAAAACCAAAATCTGAGCAAGGGAGTGTGCCAGAGTACCAGAGCCTAGCACAGTAGCATTTGGGAATTGGCATTTACCTAAAAGATACCTTAGAAAATGGGTTTTGTCAAATTGAATACAGTCCTGTCACATAGGCACTTTGAGTCATCTGGACATGTTCTCTAACAAGGAAATCATACAGCTGGCCTCCTACTGCCTTCTGTTGTGCCAGTCTTTCAAAGAAAGCATCTGGTAAGTATTGGTGGATTGAGCACCGAGAAGCTAGACAAGCATAAAAGCTGTTTTGGGGCTCAGTCCAGACACAGGCTACATCTGTAAGTACTGAAGCTGGGCTCAGAGGACAAGAGTTCGTGTCTGCAGGTGAGGGCAGACAATCAGGGATATACTTTCATGATGTCAGACAATATATGGCTCTTCTCTGCTCCAGTTTAACATTGACAAGTTATAAAAATAACCTACAAATCAAATCAAAATATAGTTTCAGACGCTAGAGAATATGGTTCAACAGCTAAGAAGGTTTGCTGCACAATCACATGGATCATACTTCAGAGCTCAGCACCTACCTATCATGTCAGGCATCCTGCTAATTTCTACCCTAAAGGAACGTGATGCTCACTTTTGGCCTGTGTACAAACTAATGTGTCTACCCAACAATGCCCATGAACATATATTCACATGTGCCTAAGTTCACACACGTGAGCACATGCGCGCGTACGCACACACACACACACACACACACACACACACACACACACACACACACAGGTTGTGGTGGTTTGAAAATGCTTGTCTCATGGAGTGGCATTGTTAGGAGGTGTGGCCTTGTTGTAGAAGGTGTTGGTAGAAGGCTGGGCTTAGAGCTTCCTCCAGATGCCTGACAATGTTATTCTTCTCCTAGGCTTCAGATCAAGATGTAGAACTCTCAGCTCCTCCTGCACCACGCCTGCCTGTATACTGCCATGCTCCCGCCTTGATGATAATGGACTGAGTCTCTGAACCTGTAAGCCAGCCCCAATTAAATGTTGACCCTTATAAGAGTTGCCTTGGTCCTGGTGTCTCTTCACAGCAGCAAAACTCTAAGACATAGGCACACACAAATAAAGACCTGAACAAATATTAAAATTGTAAGACACCATTGAAAGGTTTAAAATAAAGAAGTAAGTTTTTGTTCCTTCCATTTTTCACAAGGAACTGTCATTTCCTGGTTCCCAGATAGTTTCTTTAACAAAAAATATTTCTGCATTTACCTGAGATTCTGAAACTGAGCCTTAGAATCAAAGCAAGAAGTTCTCCCAGGAATTGTTGTGAAAGCCAAGGCTCTAAAAATAGCCTAGTGCCTTATCTCAGCCTTTCCCTCTCGTTTAGAAATCTATCCAGAAAATCTACAGCCTGAAAGGCTGTAACAGTTCAAAACCTTCTAGTGCTTCAGCAAAAACTGCATTTTGATCTGTGAGTGCCACCTTCTTTTTTACAGAATTTTATAGGCTTATTTTCCTCCTGACAGTTTCATTGCACTTGTTGGGTTGTAAACCATGTTAAGCTCAGCAATAAAATGACTGCAATCTGTACAAGTAATAGCAAGCATGTCTCATAAACAAGATAAGTTGTGCCTTGCCAATATTGCTGCACTTCATAAATATGAACTCAAGTCTGTTTTGTGTTTTCGAGATCAGTGGCATAGTTTTATTTTAATTAAACACAACATATAAAATATTCATTTATGAAACAAACATCATTGTTTTTAAGAGATTATATTAAATTAAATTATACTCTTCTTGCCATAATGTCACGCACAAAAGAACCATTTTGAATTTTAAGTGGATTGATACAGTTCAAGTGTCCATCAATAAAAACTATATTAGGAACACAGTAATGCCACCATGAATAAATGAGCTATTTATATTTTCTGATAATGTAAGTGCTTATATGAACTCATTCCAGTTTCTAAGCACCAGGCATTTCAACTGCGTAGTAATTAAGAAAGTCGTCTCTGCGGAGAAAAGGTGGATTCTGCCAGAGTCATTTCATGCAGCAGATTGTAAGCATTTGCTTTATCGATGACATAATCCCTTGTCATATTTTATTAGATCAGATCTGGATGAGTTGGATGAGCCAACTGAAGAATACTTGAAAGTGATTCCAATGAAAAATTTGCTGTGTAACAGAGTTGCGGAGCTGGAAAAAAAGAGGTCTAAGCTTTGTTCTTGGCTCTGCTACTACCAACTATGATTCAAGTTGCTCCATGTGATCAGAGGGAACTCCATGAAATAAACTTCACATGACAGACTGAATGATTGCCTGCCAAGCAAGGGTGAACCTAGCCTTGTGAAATCTGATTTATAACAATCGGAGAACACTTTAAGGAAGAGCACGAAATTATGCGTGCAGAAAATGCATAAAAATGAATATTTTGAAAGAAGTGAATCACAAAAAAAATGCCTGGAAACCTTTGCTATTCCTTTAGGTAAATTTTCAGAAAGGGTGCACAGAGCTGTTTTTACTTTGCAAACTTATTGCTCCACACATGGAACATGAAACATGCACTTTTGGTCTTAATGGGCCAACCTGGTGAGTCTTCCACATTTATTATCCACACACTAAATAAATCATTATCCTCAAATGGTCAGAAACTTATATGAAAAAGTTTATTCAAATTATGCATTTAAAGATTTTTCCCAATCTGTTGGTTGCTGTTTTGTCCTAATGACAGTGTCCTTTGCCTTACAGAAACTTTGCAATTTTAAGAGTTTCCATTTGCTGATTCTGGGTCTTATAGCATAAGCCATTGGTGTTCAGGAAATTTTCCCCTGTGTGCATGTATTCAAGGCTTGTCCCTACTTTCTCTTCTATTAGTTTGAGTATATCTAGTTTTATGTGGAAGGCCTTTATCTACTTGGTCTTGAGCTTTGTCCAAGGTAATAAGAATGGATAGATTTACATTTTCCTAAATGCTGACTGCCAGTTGAAGTACCACCACTTGTTTGAAATGCTGTCTTTTGTCCTCTGGATGCTCTTAGCTCCTTTGTCAAATATCAAGTAACATAGGTGTGTGGGTTCATTTCTGGGTCTTCAATTCTATTCCATTAATCTGCCTGCCTGTCATTGTACCAATACCATACAATTTTTATTACTATTGCTCTGTAATACAGCTTGAGGTCTGCGGTGGTGATTCCCCGAGAAGATCTTTTATTGTTGAGAATAGTTTTTGCAATCCTTGGGTTTTTGTTATTCCAAAGACTTTTCAAATAGAAGGCTAACATCCAATATATACAAAGAACTCAGGAAGTTAGACTCCAGAGATCAAATAACCCTATTAAAAAGTGGGCTACAGAGCTAAACAAAGAATTCTCAAGTGAGGAATATCAAATGGACAAGAAACACTTAAAGAAATGTTCAAAATCCTTAGTCATAAGGGAAATGCAAATCAAAATGACCCTGAGATTCCACCTCACACTAGTCAGAATGGCTAAGATAAAAAACTCAGGTGATAACAGATGCTGGCAAGGATGTGGAGAAAGAGGAACACTCCTTTGTTTTCAGTAGGATTGTAAGCTGGTACAACTACTCTGGAAATCAATTTGGAAGTTCTTCAGAAGCTTGAACATAGTAGTACCTCAGGACCCAGCCATGCCACTCCTGGGCATATACATAAAAGATATACATAACAAGGACACATACCTGACTAAGTTCATCACAGTCTTATTTAAAATAGCCAGAAGCTGGAAAAAATCCAGATGTCCTTCAACAGAGGAATCTGTACAGAAAATGTGGTACATTTATACAATGGAGTAATACTCAGCTATTAAAAAATGACCTCATGAAATTCTTAGGCAAATAGAAGGAACTAGAAAATATCATCCTGATTGAAGTAACACAATCACAAAAGAACACACATGGCATACATTCACTAATAAGTGGATATTAGCTCAAAAGCTTGGAAGGGTCAAGATACAATTCACAGGCTACATGATGTTCAAGAAGGAAGACCAAAGTGTGGATGCCTCAGTTCTTCTTAGAAGGGGGAACAAAAGTACTCACAGGAGGAAATATGGTGACAAAGTGTGGAGCAGAGACTGAAGAGAAGACCATCCAGAGACTGCTCCACCTGGGGATCCAACACATATAGAGCCACCAAACCCAGACAATATTGTATATGCCAAGAAGGGCTTGCTAACAGGAACCTGATAGTGCTGTCTCCTGAAAGGCTTTGCTAGAGCCTGACAAATACAGAGGCAAATGCTAACAGGGATCTGAGAAGGGGGTCCCCAATGGAGGAGTTAGAAAAAGGACTGATGGATCTGAAGGAGTTTGCAACCCCATAAGAAGAACAGCAATATCTCCAAACAAAACCCCTGGAGCTCCAGGTACTAAACTACCACTCAAGCATACACAGGGATGGACCTATGGTTCCGGCTACATATATAGCAGAGGATGGACTTGTCAGGCATCAATGGGAGAACAGACCCTTGGTCCTGGGAAGGCTTGATGCCCCAGAGTAGAGTAATGTCAAAGCAGGGAGGTGGAAATGAGTGGGTTGGTGAGTAGGAGAGCACCCTCATAGAAGCATAGGATAGTGGGTTTCTGGAGCATAAATCCGGAAAGGGGATAACATTTGAAACATAAATTTAAAAAGCCAATAAAAGAAAGGAAATTATGCTTTTAGATTTTACTCTGCTTTGTGAATTTTTCCTAGATTTTCCCCCACCAATAACTTTTTCTTGCTTAGTGTTCAGAGTATATATAAATAACTATGTCTTTATGCAATAAAATTTTACTCAGTTGTATGAAAAGAATGAAACCATAATAATTGTAATTCATCCACTGCATGCATTAACATATCTCACTGAATTGTTCAGTATTGTTTCAAGTATTGTCTTCATAGTAGGACGCTTGGGAATGCATGCATTTTATCATTCTATTCTACTCTAGTTACATTTTCTGCCATGTTTGTTGTCTTAAAACCTAGTTGAGCAATTTGCTAACAATGAAGCAACTTCTTCTACATTGATATACATTATTTTGCAGTATATATAAGTATATATTTATAACATTTAGGCACAGTTCAATTTCTCATTGTTATGGATAGTCAAAATACAAAACATTATCCTAGATTCAAGTAATTAAAACAGGAATTTTGAGGGTAGAGATACAAATCAGCAGTTGAGAATATTTACTCTTCTTTCATTTTTTTCTTATGAGTGAAGGGTTTATTTATGTGAACACCACATTTTTATTTTTAAGCGCACATTACTTTATTCAACAACATCTTAAAGTGCGGAGTCAATGAATTCAATTTATATAGCGTTAGAAATGTAGCATATTAATTAAAAAACAAAAGGTTAACAAATAAATAACAAAATTTCAATTGTTAAAAAAAGAAAACCAAACACATAAAACAATCAAACTTCAAACCAAAACCCAAATACAGAAGGTAAGTTAGGCAGCTTTCAATTGTTGCAGATTTTGCAACATACACCTACAGCCTGTTCCTGGCCTTGCAAACATAGCAGAACAGCAGGCAAGATGGTAATCATGTCTCCAAGACGAATGTAGACATGCCTTATTGGGAGTGCTTGGTTGTTGATGGACAAGTCGTCAAAAGGTTAAGCATGAGACATGTTACATGTGATATCTCAAGGTCTTTCAAATTTCCATGACTGATCTCCATGAAATTATACTTGACAATCCATCAGGACTAGCAAAATCGGTCACTCTCAGACTCCTCCTAGATGCCCAGCTTGATGTAGGTCAGCACTCCTCTGGAGTCCTCCAAAATACCTCTTGCTGGGCCACAAGCTAGACAAAATTAACAGCCCTGAACTATGGAGAACTGATCAATTATGTCCACTGTTTTAAGGAAAAAAGACAGTGAATTTATCCAGTGTCTGGAAACAAACTGAGGTTCTTTAAACAACCATTTTAAAGTGCTAAATTATTTTTCTTGAATAATGTAAGGTGCATATTTTATAAGCCTTTAAATATTTGGAATACTTTTTCTTAAGAATAATACACTCTATTCATTTTGTAAATATTGTATTGAAGGGATTTACTATTGCAATGTTGTATTGTATGTAAAAGGACATACCATGCCTAGATGTGCTAGTGAGAATGCCTTATACTTTCATACATACTATATGTATTTATAACAAATATTTCTTGATTTGTGTTTCTATAAGTTTAGTAATGCCTATGTCTACAAGATGCTGTATCTATTTGTTCTTGTAAATCACCCAAGGTCCAAAATTCCTCAGAATATGGTAAAGTTCATTTTGTTTTTTCTCCAACAATTAATTTTTTTCAATGTACATCAAAATCACACACCCCTACTTTCTTCCCAGTCCCACCCTTAAAAGTTACTCCCCCAGTTGCCCAGTTTGTTTCTTCTCTGGAAATGGAGAGCCCCACTTAGAGCCCCCCCCCCCACTGGAGACAGCTACTCCTAGCAGAGCAAGGCACATTCTCTCTCACTGAGACCCAACCAGGCAATCCAGGTAGGGAGAAGGGCATTCAAATGCAGGAAACAAAGACACAGAGAATCCCTTTTCCTCTTGTTAGTAGCCACACATGAAGACCAAGAAGCACATTAGCCACAAATGTGTATGGGTCCTAGGTCAAGCCCCTGTATTCTTCCTGTTTGCGACCAAGTCTCTTTGAGTCCCCAGGGGTCCAAGTTACTTGACTCTTGAGGTTTTGCCTCTTGTGCAGACCCCCAAGAACTAGTTGCCCCAGAGACAAGACTCCACAAGAAGACCCAAGTAATGCTATGTGAGCTTGCCCCCAGGTTGTTTCTAACTTGTGAAGCCTAGAGCTGGGCAAAACTGACAAAGGCAGGAATTGGTATTCTGGGTTTAGGGTCAGAGGAGACCTAAAGGGGAGGTTAAGAAGGTGGAGAGAGGAGAAAGACACAATTGGTTAGGAGTCATGAAAGCATTGCTCTGAGGGTTGGCCAATTGGAGTTCAGAGCAGCACAGATGAAACATAGTAAGTAATAACTTGGGGTTATTGATAAGAGAGTAGACTCTGATAGCATAGATGGTAGATATCTGTCCAGCTCTAGTGCTGGTTAAGGATTAGTGTAAATAATAATAGATGTGTGTTTTTGGTTCAGGAACTGAACGATAAAAGGCAGGGTACAAACCCTAGATTATTTTCTACAACATGCTCTGTAGGTCTTCTTGTGGTGTCCTTGACCCCTCCAGTTTGCTTGAGAATTTTATTTCAAAAATAAAGAAGTATAAAAACAACAATGTTGAATAAGCTTTTGCCTTGCTGGTCTTGTTGTCCAATTTGAAATAACTGAATTATTCCTAAAACCCATTCAAATCTCCTAAATTGTTCAATTCTTTTCAGCAATGTTTTATTTTTTTTAATTTTTTATTAGATATATTTCTTTACTTACATTTCAAATGTTATTCCCCTTTCCGGTTTCCTGTCCACAAGCCCCCAACCCATCCCCTCCCTCTCCCCCATATGGGTATTCCCCCCACGCATCCCCCTTACTTACCCCGTCCCATATTCCCCTGCACTGGGGGTCCAACCATGGCAGGACCTAGGACTTCCCCTTCCATTGGTGCCTCAACAAGGCTATTCTCTGCTACGTATGCAGTTGGAGCCCTGGTCTTTAGCGGACCTGAGTTTGACTGTAGCATACTTTGCTCTCAGAACCCACATGGGGACTAACAACTGCCTGCAATTTCTGTTACAATGGTTGCAACAGGTAACATGCATGAACATAACGCAAATAGCTGTATTTCCATTGTAAGTCACCATGTGAGTACTGTGAATTGAACTTGGGCCCTCTAGAAGAGCATTAAATGTTCTTAACTACTTATCCACCTCTTCAATCACATATATTTTTGGGCCTATGCATGTTGCTGTCTATGTGCATGCTTGACTGACCATCTACATGTAAGTGCTTGCACAGTTCAGAAGAAAGCATCAGATATCCTAAAACTAGAGTTATAAGAATGTGTGAGTTATTTCATGTAGGTTCTGCAGTTCTCTGCTCAGTAAGTGATCTTAAGCATTGTACAATCTATTTAGCCTCCAAGAATTTAGAAATCTTAATAAAGAAACTTTAAATCTCAAAATGATTTGAGAGGTATTTTAATTTTAAAAAATGGCTGTACTCATTTATCCTGTATTACATATTATTCTTATAGTGTGATATTGAAATCTTTCATTGAGTGGCATGAATCTTTTTATGTTTTCAATTAATGACTATTTTTAGCAACAAAATATGATGTAACATAAATTACAATATAAGATTCCCAAGGATTGGTCATGAGCAACACAATTTTCTCAGGAGTTTTTTTCTTGTTTGCCTGTTTGTTTTACTGTCATTATAAACATGTGCCACCAAGTCTCACTAGAATAAGACATTTTATTTTAGGAAAATCACTATTGGATTAATGTTGTTGTGATAATCAGATGTTTATGCTACCTGAAAAGGCTGGGTACTTTAGCTAATCACTCCAGTGGGAGACTACATTGACAACACAAACTACTAACCATGTGTGTCAGCAAGTGCACAGGTAAAACAGTCTAGACTTTGAGTGAAGCTACACTTTATAGGTGGATAGAACAAAGATATGGCTTCTCTGTTGTTTCTCCATGTTTCTGACTCAGCTAACGGATAAACATAAGAGGCTTATACAAATGGTATTGAGTGTTTTCCCCAGCCTCAGTTTGGAGAACATTCCATTCCACTCTTTTCTGGCTACTGATATCCTAAGAAGACTTGCATGAATTTGTTGGATAATAGTACCCTGGGCATTAAGCAGAATGAACATTGCCTTTTGTTACACAAAGAGTTATATTGATAATAAAAGGAGACCATGGAAGCAATGTAGTGCAGGCAGATAAGTAGAAGGAAATGATAATGTCTTCCGTACTTATTGGTTTCTTCTGTGATCAAACATTCAAATAGAATTGAGAGCCCAAAAGAGTTGTTTCTATTCCATTTCTCCACAGGAATTGTTTCCAAGTAGAGTAAAGGTTAAAGAATTGCAAAGTAGCTACAAATTAACTTCTGCACCTATGCCTCTGGGTAAATTGCAGAAGACAGGGGTGGGAAGATCATAAGAATCAGAGGGTCAGGGGTTTGCTATGAAACTGCATTTCTTAGTAATGCTTGAAGTTGTACTGAGAAAGTCTCATGAACATGGCTGTTCAAGCATGGGCTGAACAAAGAAAGCAACAATAGACATGCAAACGGGATGGAAAAAGCCCATGAAACCTCAATTCTATACAAAACCTACAGGCAGCCAAGGAATGGTGAATGTAGGAGAAAAGGTGTCTTCTCCAGGGAAGATCATTCTTAATGCTTTTCCAATACTAAATGATCTCCTCTGAGAACACACATACAAGTAGCATACAGGTTGATCAGGTTATATTTAGGAATATATATTCACAGTGTATCAAGAATAGAATCAGCTCATGTGTTTATCAACCAAAGCATAGATAATAAAAACATATACATATTAGACTATGAAATTTTATTTAGTTGTAAAAAATATAAAATTTATGGAAAAATAAACTGTAAAATTATAAGTGAGATATTCTAAATCCAGAAAGATAAAGACTACACTTCTATATTATAAACAGACCACATATTTAATTTTTAGATCCATATAAAAAATAGATGAGAGAATACTGGATGTAAATAGGTTTAAATGGAGATAGGAGATGGGGTATGCAGGAGAGGTGGAACTGGAGGAGAGTTAACCAAAGCTAAGAAGGAATGAAAAAACAAAGGAGTTTGAACAGAGTTATTTTGTATTGGGGAATAATGCTACTTGCAATTGTTACAAGAAAATCATAGTTTTATGTGTATGATACGTCCCTTTAAAGCTATAGAGATGGGATACCCCAGAGACCCCCAAATAGCAGTCTTCTACCATTTATCTTAGGTGCCTATCAGAATCATATAATAAGGACCTGTTGGTGAAGACACCATGTACTTTGGTTACACGACACAGTGAAAACAAGCTGCAACTGACCTGGAAAATCTATCCCTTCTGGCTAATTTACATAGGACCAGAAGTTACTGTAGAGACTTCAGGCAAAGAAAACCCTCATTTTTATCATTAGTAGACTTCAAATGATACAATACTTATCTTCTAGTAAGTTGTGGCAAATGGTGCAACGTTGGCATGAATGTTATAGGAGTACTGAAATACTTTCCACTTACATGTGCGTTCTATTCAGTGGAAGGGAATTTTATGACTGAAACAAAAGCCTAGGGGTATAGTAGCTATACCCATAGCAGCCTGAGGGGACAGCCTATTGTTCTTATTTTGTTACATGTACATGCTGTCTTCTAAATACTTTTATTGATTACCCATAGAGCTAGGCTGCTCTTAAACTTGTCAAAAAAATTGTTGTGTTGTTTTCTGTTTTTTATAGTGGGCAGTTCTTAGTACAGATATGTATCTGTTTTAATTCTAATGTTAAATTGTTTGCATAAGAGTGTCTGTATGTAGCTTCTGGCAATGTACCCACAATTAATTCTGACCGGTAAATAAAGATTTTAGTAGCCAAGAACTAAGGAGGAGAGGCAAGAATGGGATATAGGGTTCCTTGGTTTGAGACAACAAGGAATAGGAAAAGAAAGAGATGTCGTGCCTTAGGATTATAGAGGACAGAGAAGCAGAGCTGCCACATAAAGGAGACAAGAGTGCGACTCACAGGGCTGCTCAGTTGGGCCAAGGGCAGTCAAGATAAAACACAGAAATTAGTAATAGTAACCTGGAGCTATCGGGGGAAGGTAGATTCTGGAAGGTATGTATAAGCATGGAGGTTAGGCAACTGCCAAGCTATTGTGTTGCTTAAGGCATATTACAAATTTAAAGGCTGTGTGTGCGTGTGTGTGTGTGTGTGTGTGTGTGTGTGTGTGTGTGTGTGTGTGTGTGTCTTTCAGGAATATAAACCAGTGAGGCAGGTAGAAACCCCATTCCAGGATTTATTAAATAATAATACTATACAGACGCTCATAACTAACTTGCCATGTTTTGGAAATCGGTAACTATTGCATAACTAGCCATAAATGGAATGTTCATATAGTCTCTCATTTCAAGGTTCAGAGACTATTCAGAAAATGGGGAAGAAAGGTTGAAAGGCAAGAGTGTGGGAAGGAGTGCTGTGAAACAATGTTTCCCGGACATGACATGGTCATTGTGCACATGCTGGGAGTAATCATTATTTTTTAGAGGAATAGTCACTGTTGTCTGTGATGCTGTAGACCATGTGTTCATGTATGTATAAGCAAGAATTTTTCATTAATTTATTTATTCACCTTGTATTCTGATGGTAGTTCCTCTCTTCTCCTGTCACCTTTTCACACACCCCCATCTCCAGTCTACATTCCACTTCTCTTTTGAGTATGGAGAGGCCCCACCCCTAAATCCTTCTTATCAACCATTGGTGGCACATCAAGTTGCCATAGGATTAGGTGCATTCTCTCTAACTGAGGCCAGATAAGGCAGTCTAGTTAGGGGAATGGGATCCATAGACCCTGCTTCAGTTCTTGGGGGAAATATATTAAGACCAAGCTGCAAATCTGCTGCATATGTACCAGGCCTGAGATAAGGACAACAACTCAATCATAAAACCTTTGACCTAAAAGGTGTCTTGGTTACAAGATGTGAAGGAACAAAGATGGAACAGACACAGGAGGAAGGGCCAACCAGTAAGACCCATCCCATGGGCAAGAAGCAGACTCTGACACAATTAATGATTTTCTGTTATGCTTGCAGACAGGAACCTAGCATAACTGTCCTCCGAGAGGACCCCGAAGCTCACACAAACAGATGCTGAGACAGAATGCTAAATCATAGATAAAGCTTGTGGAGTCTTGTGGAAGAGTTGGCAAGTTGGGAAAGAATTGAGGAACCCAGAGGGGATAGGGACCCCCACCAGGAGGCCAAAAAAGGCAACTAACATGGACACTTTGGGTTTCCTAGATACTAAACCACCAATGAAAGAGCAAGGAAGGCTTTTTAAATTGAATATTTTGTAAAGACATGAAAGAGGGACGGAGATGCTTTGAGAAGAAAGCTTAATGAGAGCAAGAGGGGGAAAAGGGAAATGACTGTGAGTATAATCAAAGTATGGTTACCTAAATGTATGAAATTGTTTAGAATAAAAAAAAAACTTTGATGTATGTTATTTGAAGATTCAACATTAACTGTATTTAGAACAAAGGAGTCATATTTTTATTCAGTCCAAAAAAAAAGAGTATCTATGGTCAATATATGGTTTAAAAATACAAAGATAGCACAGAAACTACAAGGGCTTGTGGTAAGTGAAATAGAGCAGGAGAGGAGAAAGACATTAAATGATTTCAATTACATGTGCAGGGTATAAAAGTCCATTTTGAGGAAGTAGCAAAACAATGTTTATACATGAATGAGTTACTGGGAGGTTTGGGAAATGTTGAGCAAAGAACAGAAACCTTCAGATAGAACTTAAATCTTCAAGAGACTTATTGTGCATTTCTGTGACTAAAGTTAATTCATTTCATGTAAAATATTAAAGAAGTAGATTTTTAAAAATCATTGTACTAAAATATAATTATGTACGTATTTAAATATGTCTATACTTATTTCACAACAATTAATTTAAAAAAGAGGCTATGAGTTTGAAGTTGAGCAACAAGGGGTATGTAACAGGATTTGGAGAAAGGAGAGAGAAAGGGGAAATAAAATAATTAAATTATAATGTCAGAAAATAAAAGAAATACTTTAGAAATAACATTTAATGAGTTTGCTCTTGAGAAGGAGTGAAAGCCAGCTGCCAGGAACTCTGAAGCACCTGAAAGCAGAGGTAAGACCACACCTTCTGCTCTGAGGGACCTGCCTGGAGCCCTCAGGACACACAAACCCAGGAGCAGTCTGGGACAGGGCCCTTCTGATTTCTCAATCCCACAGCTCTCTGTACCCAGATCCCCACTGGGAGAAAGCCTGTCTCCAGGAGTGCTAACACACAGGCTTACAGGATGTTCAAGCCGCTGTCAGAGAGAGCAATACCAGATAATGCCAGAGGTAAACAGATGGTAATAGGACAGCACAGGAACCTAAGCAACAGAAACCAAGACTACTTGGCATCATCAGAGATCAGTTCTCCCACCAAAGCAAATACTGGATATCCAAACACACCGGAAAAGCAAGATTTGGATTTAAAATCACATTTTATGATGATAAGGGAGGACTTTAAGAAGGACATAAATCACTCCCTTAAAGAAATACAGGACAACACAGGTAAACAAGCAGAAGCCCTTAAAGAGAAAACACAAAAATCCCCTAAAGAAATCAGAGAAAGAACTGAAAGAGGTTGAAGGGGCTTGAGACCCCATATGAACAACAATGCCAACCAACCAGAGCTTCCAGGTACTAAGCCACTACCCAAAGACTATACATGGACTGACCCTGGGCTCCGACTGCATAGGTAGCAATGAATAGCCTAGTAAGAGCACCAGTGGACGGGGAAGCCCTTGGTCCTGCCAAGACTGAACCCCCAGTGAACGTGATTGTTGGAGGGAGGGCAGTAAAGGGGGGAGGATGGGGAGGAGAACACCCATATAGAAGGGGAGGGGGAGGGGTTAGGGCGATGTTGACCTGGAAACCAGGAAAGGGAAGAACAATTGAAATGTAAATAAGAAATACCCAAGTTAATAAAGATGGAGAAAAAAAAGGCTAACTGGCTTTATTCTATATTGGTTTATTATATTTTATTTGTGTTTTATTATATATACATATATACATATATTATTTATATATTATTGATCTAATAAAGCTAAAGGAAGCAACCCAGTTTAAAAAAAAAAAGAAAAAATTCTGTCACCCCCATGAAGATGAAGAAAAATAACTGAGCCAAACAATTATTATAGGAAATGGTCTTGACTTGATTAGCTATTGATGCCAAAAACCTTGGAATGGAAACACTCATGAACATAATTTCTAAAAAGGAGAAATTATGAGGGAAATAATACATAGGAGTCTTTAAGTGAGAGTCCAGTAATGTGAGGATGATGATGGATAGGTTTCCAATGATGCTTACTATGAATAAAAAGATGAAGATTACTACCTGAAGCTCTCTGTTGCCTGATATTACCAAGAGCACAAACTCTGTAATTATAGTGTAGTCTTTCATAATTATTTTCTCTTCTGATAAAATACATTGATGACAAAGAGATCAAACAGTTTATTTAATGGGGCAGAATTGAAACCTCTATATTTTGATATTACCATCTCAAAACAACATAATGTCTGTGGCATAAGTTTTCCATTATTTTGTGATATTTTTCTCTATCTATAACAGGATATGCTCATCTTGGCAAGAGGTAATTATTAAAAAGTATAATGGATATTTCCCCTTTTCCATATAATGTTTTTGATAATCACTGATGTACTTTTTGCAGTATACATATTTGTTATTAATTCATAATTAAACATGCAAGTCAAAAGTCTGAAGAAAAAATCCCCTAAAGAATTAAAGGAAAATATAACCAAACAGGTGAAGGAATTGACCAAAACCATCTAGGATCTAAAAATGGAAATAGAAAAATAAAGAATTCACAAAGGGAGACAACCCTGGATATAGAAAACCTAGGAAAGAGATCAGCAGTCATGGATACAAACATCACCAACAGAATACAAGAGATAGAAGACAGTATTTCAGGGGCATAATATACCATAGAAAACATTGACACAACCATAAGAGAAAATGTAATATGCAAAAAGGTCCTAACCCAAAACCTAATCCAGGAAATACAGGACACAATGAGAAGATCAAACCTAAGGATAATAGGTATAAAAGAGAATGAAGATTCCAAACTTAAAGGGCCAGTAAATATCTTCAACAAAATAGACAAGAAAATTTCCCTAACCTAAAGAAAGAGATACCTATAAACACACAAGAAACATACAGAACTCAAAATAGATTGAACCAAAATAGAAATCCCTTCCATCACATAATACTCAAACCACCAAATGTGCAAAACAAGAAAAAATATTAAAAGCAGTATGGGGAAAAAGTTGAGTAAAATATAAAAGCAGACCTATGAGAATTATACCAGACATCTCACCAGAAACTATGAAAGCCAGAATATGCTGGGCAGATGTCATACAGACCATAAGAGAACACAAATGCCAGCCCAGGCTACTATATCCAGCAAAACTATCATTTACCATACAGGGAGAAACTAAGATATTCCACAACAAAACCAAATTTATACAATACCTTTCTACAAATCTAGTCCTATGAAGGATAATAGATGGAAAACTCCAACACAAGGAGGGAAACTACACCCCAGAAAAAGCAAGAAAGTAATCTTTCTACAAGCCCAAAGGAAGATAGCCACACAAACATAATTCCACCTCTAACAACAAAAATAACAGGAAACAACAATCACTATTCCTCAATATCTCTTAACATCAATAGACTCTATTCCCCAATAAAAAGACATAAACTAACAGACTGGATATGAAAAGCGGAACCAGCATATTGCAGCAAACAGGAAAAACACCTCAGTGACAAAAACAGACACTATTTCAGAGTAAATGGCTAGAAAAAATTTTCCAATCAAATGGTCCTAAGAAACAAGTTGGACTAACCAAAAAGTTATCAAAAAAGATAAGGAAGGGCACTTCATATTCATCAAAGTAAAAATCCACCAAGAAGAATTCTTAATCCTGAATATCTATTCTCCAATTGCAAGGGCACCTATATTCATAAAAGAAACCTTACTAAATCTCAAAGCACACATTGTACCTCACACAATAATAGTGGGAAACTTCAACACCCTACTCTCATCTATGGACAGATCATGGAAACAAACTAAACAGGAAAATAGGAAAAACTAACAGAAGTTATGAACCAAATGGTTTTAACACATATCTATAGAACACTTCATCCTAAAACAAAAGAACATATCTTATTCTTAGCATCTTATAGTACCTTCTCAAAAATTGATCATATAATCGGTTACAAAACAGACCTCAGCAGATAGAAGAAGATTCAAATAACCCCATAAATCCCATCACATCACCACAAACTAAGACTGGTCTTCAGTAACAAAAAAAATGACAGAAAGTCCACATACATATGGAGATGAACATTGCTCTACTCAGTGATAACTTGGTTAAGAAAGACATTAAAGGCTTTTTAGAATTTAATGAAAGAGAAGGTACAACATACCCAAACTTATGGGGCACAATGAAAGCAGTGCTAAGAGGAAAACTAATACCTCCAAAGAGAAACTGGAAAGAGCATACACTAGCAGTTGGACAGCACACCTCAAAGCTCTAGAAAAGCAAAATACACCAAAGAAGAGTAGAAGGCAGGAAATAATCAAACTCAGGGCTGAAATCAACAAAGTAGAAACAAAAAGGACTATACAAAGACTAAACAAAATCAGGAGCTGGTTATTTGGGAAAATCAACAAGATAGATAAATGCTTAGCCACAATAACCAGAGGGCACAGAGAGAATATCCAAATTAACAAAATCAGAAATGAAAAGGGAGACATAACAACAGAATCTGAGGAAATTAAAAAAAAATCATCAGCTCCTACTACAAAAGCCTATATTCAACAAAACTGGAAAATCTGGAGGAAATTGACAATTTTCTAGACAGACACCAAGTACCAGAGTTAAATTAGATTAACCATCTAAGCAGTTCCATAATGCCTAAAGAAGTAGAAGCAGTTATTAAAAGTTTCCCAATCAAGAAAAGCCTAGGACCAGATAGGGTTAGTGGAGAATTCTATCAGACCTTCATAGAAGACCTAATACCAATACTGTCCAAACTATTCCAGAAAATATAAACATAAGGAACACTATTCAATTCCTACTATGAAGTCAGAATTATGCATGGACCTAAACCACACAACAAAGACCCAACAAAGAAAGAGAACTTTAGACCAATTTCCCTTTTGAATATCGATGCAAAAAATACTCAATAAAATTCTTGCAAACCTAATCCACAAACACCTCAAAATGATCATCCATCATGATCAAGTAGACTTCATCTCAAGGATGCAGAGATTGCTCAAAATACAGAAATCCATCAACATAATCCACTACATAAAAGAAAAAGCTCAATGAATAAAACCACGTGGTCATCTCATTAGATGCTGAGAAAGCATTTGAAAAACTTCAACACCCCTTGATGTTAAAAGTCTTGGAAAGATCAGGAATTCAAGGTCCATTTCTAAATATAGATAAAGCAATATACAGCAAAGCAATTGCCAACATCAAATTAAATGGAGTGAAACTTGAAGCAATTCCACTAAACTCGGGGACTAAAGAAGGCTACTCATTCTCTCCCTACTTATTCAATATAGCACTCAGTCCTAGCCAGAGCAATCAGACAATCATCATCATTCTGATTGATGTAAGGTGGAATCTCAGGGCGGTTTTGATTTGCATTTCCCTGATGACTAAGGATGTTGAACATTTCATTAGGTGTTTCTCTGCCATTTGAGATTCCTCAGTTGAGATGTCTTTGTTTAGTTCTATCTATGTTTAATTAAGTTATGTGTTTTTCTGAAGTCTAAATTCTTGTCCTTTGTATATTTTGGATATTAACCTTCTATCAGATATAAGTAGGTAATGATCTCTTCCCATCTGTAGATTGCCAGTCTGTTCTATTGACGTATCCTTTGCTTTACAGAAGCTTTTCAGTTTCATGGGGTCCCATTTATTAATTGATGATCTTAGAGTCCAAGCCATTGGTGTTCTATTCAAGAAATTTTCTCCTGTGTTGGCGTGTTCAATGCTATTTCCCATTTTCTCTTCTATTCGATTCAGCATATCAGGTTTTATGTGGAGGTCCTTGATACACTGGGACTTGAGCTTTATACAAGGAAATAAATATGGATCAATTTGCACTCTACCTGACTGCCAGTTATGCCAGCATTATTTGTTGAAAATGCTCTTTTTTCCCACTGGATGGTTTTGGCTTCTTTGTCAAAGTTCAAGAGACCATATGTGTGAACCTATTTCTGTGAGCTCAATTCTATTTCATTGATCTACCTGTCCATCTTCGTACCAATACCATCAAATTTTATCACTATTGCTCTGTAGTGTATCTTGAAGTCAGGAATGATGATTCCCCAAGAAGTGATTTTATTGTTGAGATTTTTTTTCATTATTCTGGGATTTTTTGTTATTCCAGAAGTTGAGAGCTGCTCTTTCTAGCTCTGTAAAGAATTGAGTTGGAATTTTGAAAGGGATTACATTTCGTTTGTAGATTGCTTTTAGTAAGATGGCCATTTTTACTACAGTAACTCTATAGATCCATGAGTATGGGAGATCTTTCCATCTTCTGAAGTCTTTGAATTCTTTCTTCTGAGACTTGAATTTCTCGTCATATAGATCATTTACTTGTTTGGTTAGAGTTATGCCAAGATACGTTATATTATCTGTGACTATTGTGAAGGGAGTTGCTCCCTTAATTTCTAAGTTTATTCTTTATATAGAGTAACTGATTTAATTCAGTTAATTTTATATCCAGCCATTTTGTTAAAGTTGTTTATCAGGTGTAGCAGCTCTCTGGTAGAATTTTTGGGGTTGCTTCTGTATACTATCATATCATGTACAAATAGTGATAACTTCGTTTCTTGCTTTCCAATTTCTTTCCCTTTGACCTCATTTTGGCATTTAATTGCTCTAGCTAGAACTTTGATTAGTATGTTGAATAAATGGGGAGAGAGTGGGCAGCCTTGACTAGTCCCTGATTTTTGCAGGATTGCTTCAAGTTCCTATCCATTTAAATTGACTTTATCTATTGGTTTACTGTATATTTCCTTTATTATGTTTAGGTATGTACCTTGAATTCCTGATCTTTCCAAGACTTTTAACATGAAGGGGATGTTGTATTGTTTTGAAGGCCTTTTCAGAATTTAGTGAGATGATCATGTTATTTTTTTTTCCTTTGAGTTTGGTTATATAGTAGATTTCAGTGTTAAGGTTTGTTTTGTGTTTGATTATATGGTCAGTTTCGGAGAAGGTACTGTGAGATGCTGAGAAGAAGGTATATTCTTTTATTTTATGGTGAAATGTTCTGTAGATATCTGTTAAATACATTTGGCTCATTACTTCTATTCATTTTATTCTGTCTTTGTTTAGTTTCTCTTTCCATGAACTGTCTGTTGGTGACAGTGGGGTGTTGAAGACTGTCACTATTGTTGTGTGGGGATCAGTGTGTGTTTGGGACTTTAGTAACATTTCTTTTACAAATGTGGCTGCCTTTGAGGCATAGACATTCAGAACTGAGAGTTCATGTTGGTGGGTTTTTCCTTTGATGAGTATGAAGTGTCCTTCCCCAACTCATTTGAAAAACATTGGTTGAAAGTCCATTTTATTGGATATTAAAATGGCTACTCCAGCTTCTTTCTTGGAACCAATAGCTTGGAATTTTTTTCTGAGGTAGTGTCTGTCTTTGTCACTGATATGTGTTTCTTTTATGTAACAAAAATGCTGGGTCCTGTTTACGTATCTGGTCAGTTAGCCTATGTCTTTTTAATGTGGAATTGAGTGAATTGATATCAAGAGTTATTAAAGTCCAATGATAGTTGATTCCTGTTATTTTTGTTCCTAGTGGTGACATTATGTTTGTGTGGTCCTCTTCTTTTGGGTTTACTGAGATAATTAATTCCTTGTTTTTTTATAGGTGTTTTTTCCTCTTTGTGTTGGAGTTTTCCCTCTATTATCTTCTTAGTGCTGGATTAGTGGAAAGATATTATTTAAATTTGGTTTTGTTATGGACTATCTTGTTTTCTCCATACATGGAGTTTGAAAGTTTTGCTGGGTGTAGTAGCTTGGGCTGTCATTTGTGTTCTCTTGGGGTCTGTATGACATCTGTCCAAGATTTTCTGGCTTTTAAAGTCCCTGCTGAGAAGCCTGGCATGTAATTCTGATAGGTCTGCCTTTATATCTTATTTGACCTTTTTCCCTTACCACTTTTAATATTTTTTCCTTTGTTCTGTGCATTTAGTATTCTAATTATTATGTGAATGGAGAAATTTATTTGCCTGTTGAATCTATTTGGTGTTCTATAAGCTGTTTGTATATTTATGACCATCCCTTTCTTTAGGGGAATTTTCTTCTATGATTTTGTTGAAGATGTGTCCTGGCACTTTGCATTGGGAATCTCCTCTCTCTTTTATTCCTATTATTCTTAGATTTGGTCTTTTCACTGGGTCCTGATTCTCCTGGATGTTTTGGGTTAGGAAATTTTTGCACTTTGTATTTTCTTTGACTGTTGTGTCAATATCATCTATGGTATAGTTTATTACTGAAATTCTCTATTCTATCTCTTGTAATCTGTTAGTGGTACTTACATTTGTAACTCCTGTTCTCTTTCCTACATTTTGCACCTCCAATCTTGCATCCCTTTGTGATTTCTTTATTGTTTTTCTTTTCAGTTTTAAATCCTGGACCATTTTGTTCAATTCCTTCACCTGTTTGATTGTGTTTTTATGTATTTCTTTAAGGGATTTATGTGTTTCCTCTTTAAAAGCTTCTACCAATTTGCCTCATTCTCCTATACTTCTTTAAGTGAGTTATTTATGACCTCCTTACAGTTCTTCATCATTTTCATGAGATAGGACTTTAGTATTGGTTTTCTAGTGGGTTAGGGTATCCAGGACTTGCTGTGGTGGGAGAACTGACTTCTGATGTTGCCTAGTAGCATTGGTTTCTGTTGCTTATGTTCTTGTGCTGGCCTCCAGCCTTCTGGTTATCTCTGGGATTAATTGGCCTTGCTGTCTCTGACCCAATCCTGTCCCTTCTTTGAGCCTGTGAGCCTGGTTGTGACAGGACTCCTGGGAGTCAAGTTGTCTCTGTGCTTGGTTGTCTGAAGTGTAGGTTCTGCCTGGGATCAAGTACTGGACTGGAAGTTAGATGTGTTTCTGGCAGGTCATGGCAGATAGTGTCTACTTCTGCTGTGCCCCATGGGGGTCTTGTTAGGCCAGGTATTGTGGCAGGGGAGGAATGTGTCACCTGTGATCCTGGTTGTGTCAAAGCACCTCAGAGTCAAGTGTCCCTAGGTGAGATGGTATCTGCAGTGCAGGCTCTGCATAAAATGTGTTGTCCATCAAAAAAAAATGTATCAATAAAATTAAAATGTAATCTAATCAAACAGAAATAAAGAAATAAATAGGCAAATGATTTTATTTGTAATTATGTGTTTATTTCTTACAGTAAAAGATAATGACTCAAGGTGAGTATTTAATGTAACATACAATTTAGTAATAACTAATCCACCTAAAATTAAAATATTTCCTGTTCTTTAAAGAAGTCAAAGACATATAATTCACTCACAATGAAAATGGAAATGATTTCTTACCATGTGAAGCTACAAAATTAGTATTCACATGGAAATATATACATAAATGATTTTATTATAAGGTTTATAATAGATATAAAAGGAGAATTGTACTAAATGCCATAAAATAAACTGTGGGAACAGCCAAAACAATAGATGAACGTTAGAGAGTTCCAAAAGGAAAATGTAAAAGTGAGAGAAATAAAAGAGGAACAAAGTAACAAAATAACAAGTACATTAGAAAGGATAAAAAGATGTTGAAGGACAGTATAATGATTAACTAATGTATTTTATCACTGCTGAAGTAAGCAGATACATGAAAAGAAAATATAATCACTTAAACTGAATGACTAGATTTTACACAAGAGACAGTGTCTTCTTGTTAGCATCATGGAGTAAATGCTATATATATATATATATAATTCATACACTTAAACATATAAAGAACACATTGCATTTTCAAAATGGAAATAATGTAGTTTCATTTTTTTCTCACCACTATATGATAGAACTGAAAATAACAATTGTATTTTGATATATTTGTATCAATTTTTTCAATTATTAACTTCTTTTTGAAAAGTTATTATTTTCACTTACTTTACTACTACTGCTGCTGCTGGTGGTAGTGCTGCTGCTGCTGCTGCTGCTGCTGCTGCTGCTGCTGCTGTTTTCCCAGATACAAAGTTCTTTCTGTATTTCAAAAAATAAAGTATTATTATTATTGCTTTCCTAAACAGAGAATTTCAGTAATAAACTATACCATTTTTCTCTTGTTCTTGTTCAGAAAACATCAGCCTTCAGTCTCTCTCTTAGTTGTCTTAAATTAGATTTTTTCCCTGTGCAGCTCTCTAGCTTTCAAGAAGTTAGCAACTTGGGAAAACAGTTAAAATGTCCCATGTTCCTTCTTTACATCCTTAATGTCTTATGGTATCAGCAAGAAGAAAGACGTAATGAAGTAGTGTGAGGACAATAAAAGGTCACATAGTCTCCCAAGGAAAGGAAGCTAAACCAAGAGCTTGACTATCAGTTCTATACTGGAGGATACGAGACAGACCCAAAAATCAACACTACTTGCACTGAAGACTCATTCTTTCCTGCTATCCCTTTTCACACAGAGAAGAGATCTCATGGCAACTGGAGCTGTGCAACACACTGGGCATAGAGACACAGGTTGTCCAGTAATAGGAGGATACTCTGAAGTTGAACATCCAGTATCCTTCTGTTACGTGATAAAAAGGATCCACGTCCCTGGATGAGAATCTCACCAAGATTTCCGATCCAGTGGTCAACGTCACTGCGAGCAAGAGCCAGAAGGGGGCGATACACATCCACTTGAGAGAAATCAAAACCATGGTGTCCACAGGATTCAACAGAGACAAACTCAGTTTCTGTGGAACTTTGTCTAAGCCCTAAAGCAGGAAAGAATTGTAAATTCATAATTATACTAGGCCTCACTTCTTCAGACCTGATCCTATAATTAATGTCTACCAAAGTCCACATGGAGTAAAATTCCTATTTGATTTCTGAGATTCACAGAAACAAAAGCACAGACATAATCACCTTCTTAATGCATGGGGAATAAGGTTATTAGTGGTAGTTTGAAATAATAAACAGTTTCTAACTAGCTGGTGTGTTTTGCATGGTGGGAGGGGACACATCTAGGGACAGGATAAAGCAATAGTGAAGCATGTCGGTGTTAAAAATTTCCCACTGTTTTTCATTGTTTATTTTCTATAAACATAAAGTTGTGGCAATATATGAAGATACAACAGGTAATTGATATAAGAAGTGTCTATTAATCTGTTTGGAAAGTCTGCCGAGTATAACTCTGGTTGATATAGTGCCTTTTGCTTACAAAGAACAGGATCTGACACCATAGGCAGTTGTCTACCTCCCATGTGTGTGCTTGGCAAGAGAAAGACTGGCAACCTAATAGAATAACAAAGAAAAGTAGTGAATGAGGACAGTGAGGTATAGAAATGTGCTCTGTCTGTTGCCTGGGCAGTAGCATGAAGCTTGGCTATAAAAATAAGCAAAAGCACTCACAGGTGATATTAAAATGACGTATAGCCCTCTTATCAATAAAACAACTTTATTATTATTGCATATTTCCATAATCACATAAGCTAGATCAAATAATACCATTTGAAATATACTGTGGATAAAGACCAAAGAGAGATTAATGTCTTCACAGAGAACAGCAAATAATAAAAGATGTTGGGCTTAAATTGTTTTTCCTTCACTAAATTAATGAGTCCCTGCCAGTGAATAAAAACAGCTTCTTTATTTCTAACTTGTGCAATCATGGTTGGATGGTTAAAATAATAAACCCAGAATGTCACTTGGGATTTCCTAGTGTCAATTTAAATCACGCTGATTATAAAGTTTATCAGTGCCCAGCACACCAGGTACTAATAAATAAAATTGATATCACCAATTGAATTACTTCTTAAAAATTACAAAGTATTTTCACATCCCACATCTCTCTCAACCTCCCTAATAACCTAGTGGCATTATAACACAGAAAAAGACCTTTGACATTGCACAAATATTAAATTTAAGCTCCCAATTTAGTGTATAAAAAATGTCAGTTATGAAAGGGATAGCACCAGAATTCACAAGTTGATGACTGTTTGAGGTGATTGCTGAAGTAACTCATAAGTTAATGCATACATACATTCTCACAGTTAAAGAAAAACTTAAATGGTTTCATGTGAGAGAGGGTGCTTTTGTAATCTCAATTCATATTTACACTGAGGAACAGAAGAAAAATGCCACATTTAGAATTGAAGACCCAGAGATGAAACCATACACCTATGGTCTCTTGATTTTTGACAAAGGAGCTAAAACCATCCAGTGGAAAAAAGATAACATTTTCAACAACTGGTGCTGGTTCAACTGCAGGTCAGCATGTAGAAGAATGCAAATCGATCCATTCTTATCTTATCACCCTGTACAAAGTTCAAGACCAAGTGGATCAAGGACTTCAACAAAAAACCAAATACACTGAATCTAATAGAAGAGAAAGTGGGGAAGAGCCTCGAACACATGGAAAATGACACTGTCAATGGGACAAAATGACAACCAACATAGTGAGAAAAGATCTTTACCAATCTTACATCCAATAGAGGGCAAATATCCAATATATAAAAAAACTCAAGAAGTTAGACTCCAGAGAGCCCCTATTAAAAATGGCGTACAGAACTAAACAAAACATTCTCAGCTGAGGATTATCAAATAGTCAAAAAGCATCTAAAGAAAAGTTCAACATCCTTAGTCATCAGGGAAATGCAAATCAAAACAAGCCTGAGATTCTAACTCACACCAGTTAAAATGGCTAAGATCAAAAACTCAGATGACAACAGACACTGGCTTGGATGTAGAGAAAGAGGAACACTCCTCCTTTATTGGTAGGATTGCAAGCTGGTATAACCACTGTGGAAATGAGTCTGGCAGTTCCTCAGAAAATTGGACATAGTATCACTGTGCATAGAGTACATACCATATGATATATGCTCCAACATATAATAAGGACACATGCTCCACTATGTTCATAGCAACCTTATTTATAATAGCCAGAAGCTAGAAAGAACCCAGATGTCCTTCAACAGAGGAATGGATACAGAAAATGTGGTACATTTACACAATGGAATACTACTCAGCTATTAAAAACAGTAACTTAATGAAATTCTTAAGCAAATGGATGGAACCAGAAAATATCATCCTGAGTGAGGTAACCCAATCAGCAAAGAACACACATGGTATGCACTCACTACAAGTGGATATTAGCCCAAAGATAATACCTGAGAGGTACAATTTACAGACCACGGGAAGCTCCTGAATAAGGAAGACCAAAGTGTAGATGTTTCAGTCCTTCTTAGAAGGGGAAACAAAAATATTTACAAGGGGAAATACAGAGACAATTGGGGAGCAGAGACTGAACGTAAGGTCACCCAGAGACTGCCCCACCTGGGGATCCATCCCATATACAGTCAACAAACACAACCACTATTGCAGATGCCAAGGCGTGCATGCTGACAGAAGCCTGATAGAGCCGTCTCCTGAGAGACTCTGCCAGAGCATGAAAAATACAGAGGTGGATGCTTGCACCCAACCATTAAACAGAGTACAGTGTGCCCAATGAAAGTGTTAGAGAAAGGACTGAAGGAGCTGAAGGTGTTTGCAACACCAAAGGAAGAACAACAACATCAACCAACCAGATCCCCCAGAGCTCCCAGGGACTAAACCACCAACCAAATAGTACATCTCCAGACAGCAGAGGATAGCTTTGTCCAACTTCAGTGGGAGGAGAAGCCTTTGGTCCTGTGAAGGCTTGATGCCTCAGTGTTGGGTAATGCCAGAGTTGGGAGATGGGAGGGAGTGGATGGATGGGTTGGGGAGCACCCTCATAGAAGCAGGGTAGAGGGGATAGGATGGAATTTTCTGGAAGGGAAACTGGGAAATGGGATAACATTTGAATGTAAATAAAGAAAACATCAAATAAGAAACATAACAAAACAAGACAAAAAAACCTTTTAGCTTCTTTACTTACCATTCATAAGATTTTTACTAGCAGATATGTAAGTTCGAGTCCAGCCTAGTCTACATAGTGATTCCAAAGACAACCAGGACTATATAGGGAGATCCTGTCTCTAGTACAAAAACAAATCATATAATGATAATATTTACTTTCTTTATATCTGTTATTTGTTTATTTTGAAAATGCACATATTTTTAATATCCTACTTTGATTCTGGTAAGTATCTAGTTACATATATATGTAGGTAACTTTAACAGGCTAATGTGCTAACACCATTTACTCTCTACTTATTTCTTTAAATTAGATGAAAATTAAAATTATATTGACATCTTTCTATGATTGTCTCATTTTTAACTAGCATTCTCTGATTTAAAGTAATTTTATTATTTGGGAGTAAGTTACTATGTATTAACATGGTTGGAATTGTAAATTGTGGATTTTTTAGTCAAAGATCAGGAAATTACACTTAGTCAGAGTACAAAAGTTTAATAAATATCTCATTCCTAAAACACATTTAAGAAGAAAAACTTCGACTGTAAATGCTTCATTGGAAAATAAAGATAATGGTATCATTGAAATGAAAGTAAAGCAGAATAGTGGTAGATTTAGTTTATTTTAAACCACTTTATTAAATATTAATATATTCCCAGGTTGGCTTCTTTAAAATGACCATTCAACAAAACCATCTAGAAAGTATTTGCTTTCATATTGGAAAGTAGGAAAATCACTGTAGGCAACTCTCAGATTCAGCCCACTACAAACACTTCAGAGTCTAGCAAGTTTAACAGGAAATACATTGTTATTGTGACTTGAACCACAAATCAGAGGAACTTCAGAAAACATGGAGTTGAGGACTACTCTACCAGCTCCAAGAGAAAGGATCTACTTCACTGAGGCATAAGTTTAGTGTATGTAAAACAAAGCAAAACAATAAACAAATGAACAAAGAACTGGAAAACGCTCAGTCACTGTCACTGCATAGAAGGAAGCTTGGACAGAAGTTGTTTAATATCGTTAGAAAAGTTGAAAGTTGAGAGAATAAAGTAACACACCAAGTCTGATAAATTTGCAGTTTGGAAGTTATAAATACAATGTAGTTGTTGATATTTTTGTATCTTAGAAATTAAGATATGACTTTTAGTTTGAATGTCTCTTCTTAATTTGTATGTTTTCTTGAGTTGGACATATAGTTTGGGGTTAACTATTAAACAAAAAAGCATAACAAGAAGAATACCCCAGAAGTCCTTAATTAACTCATTACTTCAAAGTATACGTAGTTATTTTGCTTTAACTACTAATCACTATGACACAAGGTTCAATTAATATAATTAATTAATTAATTAAAACTTATCTTTCAAGATATGGATTAAAACTAACAGTCTTTAAATTCAGAAATGTTAAATGCCATTTTGCTTAATTGTCAATTTATGTTGTGTATCTATGGACAGGGAACTGGTGGAATTAAATTTCTGTAGAAGAAATTTAATCCAGCACCATGGCTTCTCTGGCAAGGGATTATATCCAAAGATAAGGTCCAGCTAGAATGCAGCTGTAATCCAAGGTATTACAGTATGATCTGGCTTGAAGGTAAATTTAGTTTGTAGAGAAACATAACCATGTTTAAAAGTGAAATCTAATTGAGGAACAGACAAAATCATGAACCAGAGAAAGATCTGACAAAATGATTTGGAGATAGGATATACCCAACTATCATGAGAACAGACAGAAAAGAAAGATGATTTAAGAGAGCAATGAGGTTGGGGGGGGGGGATCAGTTTTACGCAGACACTTTAACAGAGGCTGGTTGCAGGTGAAGCCAGAGAATCAGAAGACTAGAACATATTGCCAGAGTTTGTTTGAAAAGCAATTCTGCCAGACAACAAGAAAAGTTTCCATGGACACACTATTACTGATGCTATCCTGTGCTTAAAGACAGGAGCCTGCCATGGCTGTTCTCTGAGAGGCCTACCAAGCAGCTGACTGATACAGACACAGATACTTACACCTAACCATTGGATTTAAGGTGGGGACCCCTGTGGTTGAATTAGGGAAAGGCTGGAAGAAGCTGAGGAGGAGGGTGACCCCATAGGAACACCAGCAGTCTCACCTGATCTGGAACCCTGAGATTTCTCAGATACTGAACCACCAACTAGGCAGCATACATGAGCTGGTCCAAGACCCCCTGACATATATATAGCAGAAAACTGACTGGTTTGGCCTCTGTGGGAGAAGACACCTGAGAGACTTGAGGCCCCAGGGAATAGGGTTGCCTGGGAGGAGGGTTTCTTGGAGACAGGAGGAGGAGGAATGGGATGAGGAACTGTGGGAGGGCACACCAGGAGTTGTCGATGACTAGGTTGTAAAACATTAAAGTAATAAAAAGAAAAAATATATTGTTGCTGAGACTTGCCTTAGAATCACATATCCCAAGACCACCTTCTAGTATTTTCCTCCTGAGCCATTTATTACAGCGAGGGCACCAGACTTGCTTTGCTCACTCCATCTAGTCCCATAGCCTAACACAGGACCTCTTCTTCCATGCATTTCTTCCAACCCCTTCTTAGCTCAGAACTAGAGACTTGTTATATCAACTATATCTGTCCTTGTCTCCCACCTAGGTAAAATAACTCCCCTATCTAGGTAGTCCCACCAGGCTCATACCACAAAGGTCACCTAACTTCATTATCTGCCAGATAATTCCTCTCTATGTAGGGACCACAGATATAACCCCCAACTCCACCCATATCTGTAGCATACCTGAGGATTATATGTCCTATGCTCAATTGCTGTCTCTATTCCTGAGTTGAGCTGAGAGTACCATCACCATTTTATCTATAACCTCTTCCTAAGGAGAAGTACTGAAAACCTTCCCAAATCTTTAAGGATTGGCTATGGGAATCTTCTAACAGAAATTTCAGTTAACCTGAACTTAGCCCCTACTGCATTTGAATATCAAAACTAAAATGCCCCAAGAGTGGACTGCACTCATAATACTCATTTAGCTAGTTTACACCATAACAAGCCTGAAGATGAAACAGTTATATAAATCTAACTTGACCAAGGGAAAAAAATTCTTTACCAAGAAACTCTACCAACAACCTAACTCTAGATACATAGGTAACATTACAAAATCACAGATAGTGCAATTAACTAAGACAACAAAAATTTATAGTCACATGTTAATATTACATAAAAGAGGAAATTAAATGATGCTCAATTATCTCAAAATATCAATGATAATATGACAGAGGGACTTTGAAGGTTTGAATAAATATGAGAATGAAGATAAAACGAAAACAAAGACATGAAAAGTTTAATTTGATAAAGAGAATCTCAGAAGAAAATATACAAATAGAAATTAAACAAAATGAAAAGCTTAGATTCAAACAAAAACACTCATAAATTCCCAATAGATTAGATACAGTGGAAGATAGAATATCAATCACATCTTCAAGACAAAACACAGGAATTGTATCACTCAGTCAAATAAATTGTTGAATCCCAAGTTCCAAAGAATAAAAACTGCAAGAAATCTAGGACACTATAAAAATCCAAATCCACAAACCATAACTGTAGAAGAAGGAGGAAAGACACAGGTCAAAGTCACAGATGATAAAGTAAACAAAATCACAGGAGACAACATGCTGAATCTTATATAAGACATGCCTTTCAAAGTCTAAGATGCATACCGAGTAACAAATAGGATCAGGAGAGAAATTCCCCATTTCATCATCGAACAGTAAAAGCACAAAAAGTACAAAACAAAGAAAGGATGCTGAAAGTTCTAAGAGGAAAAAAAAATGAACTCACCAAGACAGGCCCACCAGATGATTTCTCAATGGGGATTATGAAAAACAAGGCCTGCAACTAATGATCTACAACTTCTGAAAGATCTCAGATGCCAAACCACACTACTATACCCAGCAAAATTGTCAGTTGTAATAAAAAGGAAAGGAACCTTACTATGATAAGAGAAGATTTGCAGAGTTTAGGGTCAGTAATTCTGATCTACAGAGGATACCAGAAGTAATATGGTTATAATTTGTTTTCTATAGCTGTAATAAGAACCACAACAGAGAACAACTCTGGAAAGAAGTGGTTTGTTTCAACTATAGTCTATCATGAAGGAAATCCATATCGGGAACTTAAGGCAGAAACCTAGAGGCGAGGACTGAGGTAGAGACCATAGATGAATCCTGGTTACTGATTTACTTTGCCATGGCTTGTCTAGCCTGTTTTTCTTATAAGACCCTGTAATATCAACACAGAGATAGTATCATTAACAGTAGTCTGAGCCATCTCACTTCAATCATTAATCAAGAAAATACCCTATAGACTTGCATGCATGCAATTTGATGGAGTCATTTCTCAATTGATTTTCCTTTCCGGGGATTCTAGTTTACTAGCTTGTATCAAGCTGACAAAAAAATCTAACCATAACAGAAAGGTAGGTCTGAAGAGAACATTAAATGGGCCAAAGAAGACAAAGGAATAAATAGTAGATTCTAGAGGGGTGGATAGGGAGGGGAACACCTTTATAGAAGGGGAAGGGGAAGGGCTGTGGGCTGATGGACAGAAAAGTGGGAAACAGAATAACATTTGAAATGTAAATAAGAAATACCCAATTTAATAAGCATGGAAGAAAAGAATAAAATACATGTTTACTTAAGTGAAAAGGAGTCCAATAAAACACAAAAAAACTATAAACCTATCAAGAATTATTATTGATAATTCTGATCAATAATAAGTCAATATCAGTCTCAATTTCTCAATAATCACATAACAGATTAGATTGAAAAGCCTTATTTATCATTTTGCTGTGTTCATGAAGCACATCACATCGACAATGGTATCCTTGGGTGAAAAACAACTATTCCAAGTAAATTGATCTAAGAAATGAGTAAGAATGTTTATTATATAGTTTTGGCAAAACGACTTCAAACAAAAACTAGTCTGAAAAAATAAAGATGTACTTCAATATTATTAAAGGAAACATCCACCAACAGATAATTGCCACACTAAACATATATGCTCTAAACATAGGAACACTCCATTTCATAAAAGAAAAACAATTGTATCTAAACCAACAAAGCTCACTAAGTCTCATATTGTATGAATATCATTGTCATCAAATTAGAAGAGAAATGGACATTAAATTCTTATATAATTCTGTTTAATGAGTCTCTTCATCAGGGTTATATATCAAGCCACAAGAGAGTTTCACAGCTTAATGATGTTCATTTTATGCATTTGCTTTTCCTTCCCCACTTTCTCTTGTTTATTTTCTGGACACTACTTTATGGGCAACTTCTATTACTGTGGTTTCAAGCTTACTAATTTTTGGTTCAATGGTATCTAATCAACATCCTTAGTCATCAGGGAAATGCAAATCAAAACAACCCTGAGATCCCACCTCACACCAGTCAGAATGGCTAAGATCAAAATTCAGGTGACAACAGATGCTGGCAAGGATGTGGAGAAGGAGGAACACTTCTCCATTGTTGGTAGGATTGTAAGCTGGTACAACCACTCTGGATATCAGTCTGAAGGTTCCTCAGAAAAGTGGACATAGTACTACGTGAGATCTATACAACTCCTGGGCATATACCCAAAGATGCTCCAACATACAACAAAAACATATGTTCTACTATGTTCATGGCAGCCTCATTTATAATAGCCAGAAGCTGGAAACAACCCAGATGGATACAGAAAATGTGGTACATCTGCATAATGGAGTACTACTCAGCTATTAAAAACAATGACTTCATGAAATTCGGCAAATGGATGGAACTAGAAAAAAATCATCCTGAGCGAGTTAACCCAATTACAAAAATCAAAAACAACAACAACAACAAAAAAAAAAACACATGGTATGCACTCACTCATAAGTGGCTATTAGCCCAAAAACTCAGAACACCCAAGATACACTTTATAGACCACATGAAGCTCAAGAAGAAGAAAGACCAAAGTGTGTATGCTTCAGTCCTTCTTAGAAGGGGGGACAAAATTCTCACAGGAACAAATAAGGAGACAAAGTTTGGAGCAGAGACTGAAGGATAGCCTGCCACACCTGGGGATCCAGCCCATATACACACAGCCACCAAACCCAGACAATATTGCTGATGCCAAGAAGTGCATGCTGACAGGACCCTGATATAGCTGTCTCCTGAGAGGCTTTGCCAGAGCGTGACCAACACAGAGGGGAATGCTCCAATCACAGAACTGGGAACAGGGTCCCAGTTGGAGGAATTAGAGAAAGGACTGAAGGAGCTGAAGGGATTTGCAACTCCATAGAAAGAACAACAATACCAACGAACCAGAGCTCCCAGCGACTAAACCACTATCCAAAGAGTGCACATGTACAGACCCATGGCTCTAGCTGCATATGTTGCAAAGGATGGCCTTGTTGGGCATTAATGGGATGAGAAGTCCTTAGTCCTGCCAAGGCTGGACCCCCAAGTGTAGGGGAATGTCAGAGCGAGGAGGCAGGAAAGGATGGGTGGTTGGGTAGGAGAACACCCTCATAGAAGTGGGAGGGGAATGGGATAGGGGGTTTATGGATGGGAAACCAGAAAAGGGATACTATTTGAAATGTAAATTAAAAATCCAATAAAAAAAATAAAATGATTTGGGAAAAAAGCAAAAAAAAAATATGACTAATAGCTTGCCTTGTAAGATGTATGCACCAGTACTATATTACCAAGTCTGTTTATGTGGATAACAATTATATGACAATTTTTTATGGGATTTGAGGCCTGCTCCATAGCAAGAAGTCTATACTTTGTTCTGTGAACATATAAAACCCATGACCAGGGAAGCCATAGATCCAACAGGAAGAATCTACTGATGCTGTTTTATTTATTTGTTAATGTACTTTTTACAGATTTATGTTTTTATCTGTAGATTTGTGGTTTTCTCAGTTAAGAGCAGCAATACTCCTTATTGCAAAGAGTAGTGGTTATTGAAGAGATTCATAACTGTTCAGTGTGCTAAGAATGAGGGGCTGTTTATGTCCCCCACAAATGAGACATCCTTCCTAGGCTTATGGAACAGAGGAAGGGAACAATATCAGAGTTAGAGAATACACAGGAGTGACAGGACGGTTGCAAATATGACCTCTCTACATCTATGGTTGCCTTCACAAGACCTGAGAAACATCAAGCAATTTGAACGTTACAACATGGCTCTCTGTTCTGCGCACCTGAATAAAGAGTAATTTGTGATAGATGGTTGCTGGGATTATCATATTAGTCACTTTTCTTTAAGTGGATAGCCAGTAGTAGATTGTCCATGCCCAAGTGGATATCTTCACAGGCAATCACATGTGGGTATCACTAACTAGAGTTAGTGAATTACAAAACATGGAAAAATAAATTAAGAAACAGAAAGAGAACATGAAATTGATAGAGGGATATTCGAGTAGGGTCTGGGATGCTAGAGGAAGGGAATGAGATGTGGTTGTCCAAACTACATTGTACACATACATGGCACTTTCAAATAATAAGTTAAAAAACAAACATTTAAACACAATTGTTTAAACCTCTCTGTGAGGTATCCCTTTTTGTAAAAATCTATGCTATGCACCACAGCAAAATTAATAGAAAGTTAACTAAAAAGTTAATAAAACCATGAATCATATAATTCTTACTACTTTTCAGATAGGAAACTTTTTAGAATTATTATTATTATTTATGTGTGTATATAGGTCATTATGTGCCATTGCTAATGAAGACCATAAAAGGACGTTAGAACCCTGGAACTCAATCATAAGTGTTTGTGAAATACCTTAACTGGATCTTGGGAACCAAATTTGGCTCCTGTACAAGAGTATCAAGTTTTCTAATCCACTTAGTCACATCTCCAATCCGGGATATGACTCTTTTAATCTTCATTATTGTTACTATTTTACTGATGTTCAAAGGCAGAATGAGAAGGTCAATTTCCTAAACTGAAGTTGTGACTGTAACCAAACCCCAAAATAACAAAACAAAATTAATAAAGAATCCTAACATTGGTTAAATCAGTAGATATTAACTATAAGAAACCCTTAAAATATTAAAATATTTTAAATCATTTATATTTGTAGTTTCCCATGCAATATCCTTTAAAAATAATTTAATTTTGTGTGAGATTCAAATTTAGATAGTCATATCCTTCTCCATGAAATGGAGTTCTTTGACAAGCTTTCTTCAGTGTTTGTTGAGGTTGAGTCATGTAGTTGCTGTATGTTTCTCCTCTGCTTTCCTCTGACAGAGCATGTACAGTCAGTCAACCAGGCCAAAGACACACATACGAGTAGTGACTTTTGCTTTTCAGTTGGCTAAAATGACTCACTGCTATGTGGTAGAATTGGAAAAAGAATTCTGCTTGTTTCTTTTAGGATGCTACTCACCAGCTTCCCAATAATACTGCCTATTTCCCAAACTAAAAATGACCTTAAACCTGAAGAATTTAGATGATTGAGGGAAAGATGTGATATAGTTTAAATGGCAGCAAGAGAGGGGGGAAGGAGAGAGAACAGAGTGATGGTAAAACTTGGAGATAGGGAACAGAGAAAATGAGGACTCATTAGAATGATATCAAAATTATACCTGTATAGAAAGAAAACAAATAGAGAAAGAGGTCTTTATTTCAAAAAGGTTAAAATATATCTTTTTAAAGAAAGAGTTTCTCTTAACACAGATATATGATTTTTTTCTCTAAGGGGTAAAATATAATAATAAAGTAGGACTAGTGATCACAGAGTAAAACAAAGAACATCACTCAACAGTAGCAGAATAAAACTGTAAATACATTGTTATAAAAGATATTGATGGACTTAGTTTTCTAAATTGTATAAGATTTTTAAGAAATTCATACAATATGCTTTGAACATATTTTTTCTCCATACTCTTTGTAGATCCATAATCCCTTTTCAACACACCCAACTGTGTCATCCTTTTGTTATTTTTTAGGGTTCATTAATTCCAATTTGTGCTGTTTTTGTAAATACTCTTGCCTGTATGGCCTGCACAAGAAGATGAACAACCTGCTAGAGACTGTCTTCTGAATGAAAATTGACTTCCCCTCTCCCAGAAACTGTCAATTGCCAATAGCTCCTTAATCTGAGGTAGAAGTTCATGCTGATTTTCCAGGTTTATGTTGAATTTTTTTCTGACTTAAGCTTTAGATTTTATGCACGCTGACTCAACTGCTATGGATTTATATGTATAACTATCCACCTAGATCCAGAAACAGGTTTTTGTTTTCTTTTGTTGTTGTTCTTTGTTTATTTTATATTCACCCACCTCCTCTGCCTTTAAAATCTTTCCTTCCTCTCTCTTGCAATGATACCTAATCTTTAGGGGACAGTATTCAATTGCCTCTCTATACCTTTCAATTGCCATCTTCTGCAAATGAAATTTTTTGGATAATGTTTGATTAACACACTGTGTACAAAAAATAATAAGTTGTTAGGAAATTGTTTAATATTACATCTCATTAGCAGAGGAATAGTAGGAGTTTTAGGTGCTAGGTTCAATTACCAATCTAGACTCCAACTACTGTCTGCAAATCTGTACCCTGTATGAGTTCCATTCTAAGGAATGGGTCTTAAATATAACCAGAAGTGGTTAATTACTTCCATGATACTCACTTCACTATTACAGCCAGAGACATATCTTACCATGTTGGTCATTGTTGTAGCTCTCAAGATTCACAGCTACATAAGAATAATGATCCATTTTCTCCCCCGCTAGCAATTGTAACATCTAACATTCTGAAAGCTAACCAAGAGGGATCAATGTTCCATGTGAATGGTACCTTGATTTCTCTATGTTTTAATACTCATGTTTACTATGTCTTCAGAAATAGATTCCTAACATCAATTTCTATAGTAATAAAGAATATTGCCAATAACCAATAATATGTACGGGTCCTTGGGACCTCACTTGTCAACATCCCCAGAAGGTGTATCCCATTCCTGGAATTGGAGTCTGAAGTTTTGTTATCCTGTCCTGTCTAACAGAACAGTTGTTGTTCCACATAGGGTAACTACAACTAGACTCCTTTTGTGTGTGTGCATGCATATATTTTAGAAAGCTTTTACACTAGTATTTTTTCATATGACATTTTTCAAAATAGCTTCAGCATTTGTTACCTTCTACATAACCTATCTACCCTATCCTCTTGTATTCCTCCAAATTTAACCCTTCCAGTTTAATTTTTATAATTAATCATTGTTGTAGCTCTCAAGATTCACAGCTACATAAGAATAATGATCCATTTTCTCCCCCGCTAGCAATTGTAACATCTAACATTCTGATTTATAAATAGCTCCCCTCTCTTCAAGTCCTTTCTCATTGGATCCTTTCTAATATTTTGACTGCTAAGGTTATTTCCATTGGAACACACATCTGAGAGTAGAAAACTAACATACACAAATGAGAAACATGAAACATTTGTCTTTCTGTGTTTGCATTATCTCACTCAAAATGATCATTTCTAGCTCTCTATATCTACTGGCAGATTTTTCTTTCTTAAGAACTGAATACTATTCTTCTGTATAAATTATCATGATTTCATTATCCATTCATCAGTAGATATGCATCTAGACTGATTCCATTCCCTAGTTATTGAGAACAGATCACCACTGGACATAGATGAGTAGATATTTCTATAGAAGTAGGAAATAGAGTTTGGGGGAGCATATGCCAAAGAGTTACATATCTGTACTCTTGTAGTATTTCTGTTATAAAATTTTTGACAAAGCACCACATTGATATAAAGAGTGACTACAACATTTTGTACTTTCACCAGCAGTGAAAATATTTATATTTTTCCTTCCTTCAGGCAAATGCATGCAGTCATTTGATTTTTGGAATGTGGCAACTCTAATTGGGGTGAAATGAAATGTCAAATTAGTTTTAATTTATAGTTTTTTATAGTTAGGGATGTTGGACATTTTTAAAATTGTTTTTTAGACTTTTATTTCACTTCTATGATTTTTCTGTTCAGTTTCATGTACCTTTTAATTGGGTTTTGTTGTTGTTTTCTTGATGTTGAGGTTTTTTATTATTTACTTTTTTAGTAATTTGTATATTCTAGATATTTACCCTCAGTCAGAAAAAGTAGCTTGCATTTATTTTTCCTATGCAGTAGGCTGCACCTTCACTAAAATAAAAGCATATATTTATGTGCAGAATATTTATGGTTTAATGAGGTGCCCTGCATTAATTGGTCTTAATAGCTTTGCTACTGGGGTCCTATTCAAAAGTCTTTTCCTGTGCAGTGAATATAAACTTGTCCCATATGTCTGCTCTATCAGGCTCAAGATATCAGATCTTAAGTGGAGGTAACTGATTCACTTGGAGTTAAGTTTTGTGCAAGATGAGAGATATGGACTGAACTTTATTCTTCTATATAAAGCTATTGAGTTTGACCAGTACCAATTGCTGATCATGTATTTTCTCTAATATATATCATTGGCCTCTTTGTTAAAATTCAAGTAACTAATGGAATGCTGGATTATATGTAGATTTCAATTTTACTCACTGACTAATGTGTTTGTATTTATGCTAGAGTAATGCTGATTTATCACTTGGTCTGTGTACTATAATTGGCACCTGTGTGATACCTCTGGAATTTTTGTTTGATGGGGGTTACATTCATCCTATTATTGTTAATATTAAATAAGTCACTATTGAAAGGATCACAATTTTCATAATATTAATCCTTACCAATCTATAATCATGGCAGGTATTTTCATGTTCTGATTTCTTCTTCAGTATTTTTTCTTTTCCACTATCTTAGGATTTATTGTTAAGTATTTTCCTTCACTTATTAAATTTATCCAAAGATATTTTTAAGATTATTGTCAATTCTCATTATTATTTTCCTTATTTCTTTCTTGGTGTACTTGTCATTTGTATACAGAAAGACTACTGATTTCTTTGTGTTAATCTGGATCCTCTGACTTTGCTGAATGTTTCTATGCTGTGGGAGATTTTTCGAAAGTCAAAGTGATCTTTCTACAACTTTTGTGTGCAAGAATATGCCTTCGTTAGCAAATATTGGAAGTCATGAACCAGTGACTAGAGACATACAAAAATCAATGTTTAAAATCAGGAATAATTATATTTAAAATTCCTTTCAGGTATTGACTTGGGTCTTTCAAGTACACTGATGAATATATGTGTATGATTTAAAGCGAAAGTGAAAAATTGTAGATCAATAAATCAATAGTCTGTTAATATTACACACTATTAAATTAATGAGCTATTTAAGTAAAACATATGGATGAAAAAGATAGGGCAGTGAAGTTCTCCATCATTTGCAACAGAAGAGAAAGATCTAGCAAATTTTGGTGTCTATGTCTCAGGGAGTATTTCAGAAAACACCACAGTAAGTCATATGCAAAATGGCTTGGAAGCCAAGCCAAATAAGTATAGTCATGGGACCTCTGCCTTTTCTCTAGCAGGCACATTCATTATCTTTTTTGAACAATTATTCAATTACTTTTTAATTTTTATTGACTGTGTTTCATCTTTGAATATATATATTCTACTTAATCTTATCCCATCCTAAATTATATTGTTATATTTATTTCACTCCTGGCTTTATAACCTCTTTCTAAGAGTTCTTTTCCTATATTACTGTAGCTTGCTTTTATGACCATTGATTTTATTTACTTTAATCATTTTTTATATTTTCATAAAATATATTTTAATCATATTTCCCTATCCCCAATGCCTTCCAGATCCTCCCCACCTACCCTCACTACTCTGCCAACTTCATGTTTTTCCTCTCTTTATTTCTCCACCAAAATATGAAAATCAAAGTAAACCAAAAAAAACCAATATGAGAAAACATACCCAAACAATACAGAATAAAACAAAAGGCTACAAAAATGGAATCCATTGTGTGTTGGCCAACTACACCTAGACATTTGGTCTGCCCTGGTGTATATTTGATATATTTGGTGACATTTCTGTGCTGAAAATTGATTTTCTCTTTCCTGACAAGTATTAATTGCAAAACACTTCTTGGATGGAGGTGGAAGTTTGTACCCAGTTTCCCATCTATTGTTTGGTTTGAACTTTCATTTCAAGTCTCTGTGAGCTCATGTGTGGCTGCTGATTTTAATCAGAATTATATGTATGATCACAGGTTTGTAACTATCCTGCAGAATCTGGTTGGCTTATTTTTGGGTACACAATGGAAAATAATGCTTATCTTTCTTTTTTTATTTGTTTATTTATTTATTATATATAAGTACACACTGTAGCTGTCTTCAGATACACCAGAAGAGGGCATCGGATCTCTTTACAGATGGTTGTGAGCCACCATGTGGTTGCTGGGAATTGAACTCAACCTCTGGAAGAGCAGTCGGGTGCTCTTAACCGCTGAGCCATCTCTCCAGCCCATGCTTATCTTTCTTTAACAATTCATTCATAGCCATTAATTGATCAGGGTGCATATAGACCCCTCAAGGCCCTCACTGATCTATGAATGGGTATTGGCACTTTCAGTATTATGCAGGTCAAGTTCAGGCAATCATATTTTCTGTGAGATCATGTTTGCAATGACTATATCATTCTCTGCAGATAGCATATAGTAATGTCTCTGCTTGTTTTTCTTCCAGCTCTTACATTCATATTGGTATGATGCGATAATATTGTTAACTATACAAAAATCTAAATTTCCTCAGATTATAGAGCCCTGGCAATATCTTGAAAATCATCTTGAGTTTATTAATTGAGTTGGGAAGACACATGAACTGTGTGCAGTATCGCTTACTATGTGGGGGATCCTGGTGAAGTAGAAGTTTCTGGTTATATCATGTGATGCAGACTCATGGGATGCTTTGCTGAGGCAAAACCCATGGGAGGTCATGTGATGTATGGAGAGCATATAAGTGGGACTCAGTGGACACATTGACTGGGTGATTACAAAGCTAGCCGTGCGGCTCTTTCTTGCTCTCACATCTTCATTAATCTTCATCTGGTGTTCCTGCTTGTCCTAGTTGCTCTCACTGACTTGTGCCAATTAAATGGAGGCCTGAAGGTTTCTGCTGGATCATGTTGGCATGGTTGATTCATGTTTGGTGACAGTTTTGAATAGGAATTTTTGGTATCCTGACAACACTGAACTAGACTGCTGGTATCCTGACAGAGATCGGAATTGCTCCCAAATAACTATTTCTAAAGAGGTCCACATCCACATCCTGCTGTTCTATTTACCATCTTTTCTCCCCTATGTTTGGATGATGAACTAGAAGGGGAATTGAACTATTTGAGAACCCTTACTAAAGTAGGTTTGAACAAATCTAAGGTTTCAGGTGGCACCTAATGGGTTAGACAAAATGGTTAATTTTGCTTTAAATGTGGTAGAGGAAAATTCAGGTAATGAGGGGTTAAAAATGTTCTATAAGGAAGATGGCAAAATAGCAGCTATAGACACTGGGTAGTCTCCTACCTTGTTTCTGGGGGGAGAATTTTTTTTGGTTTTGTTTCTTGATTTTCCCATATACTCTTTTGAAAAAGATTGGGGAGATGACAACTCCCTTATATTAGAGAAGATTAGCAAATTGGCCAAGCACTTGAAGAGTTTCCACATAGGGTTAGAAGTGCTTGGAAATGAGCTAGTTGGAGAAGAACAGGATCAAGTTTGATGTCTCATACCTGGGATGTACCTCATGATGAAAAGGGGAAGCAAAATAGGCTGGAAGGTAAACTTCGGCCTCACTCTGTGCCACTCACTTTCACTAGCGGGTTTCCAGAGCACCTTTGTGAATCTAGAGGCTGAGAAGATCAGGATACAGTACAGGTACAAGGGAGTCTTTAGCCAGGTGCACCACCAGAGGATTTGCTTGGGCCTACACAGGAAGCTTCAGTCATCCCAGTTTTTTGCAGCACATGCCTGCTAATGATGATGATATGGGATATAATGTTTTGACCCGACAACCAATAAAAATGCTAGATTTTAAAGGGGCTATGCTATTTTATGACTTGCATTCTCCATTTGTTAAAAAATGTTAAATACTTGGGGTATGCAGAATAGTGATATGCCCCATGATTGGAAGGGATTAGAGTCAGTTGTTCTACAAGCTGAAAAACAGTTACATTGGTTATTGTGGTAGAGGCACAAAGCTACAAAAATAGAACAACAGGATATAGAGAGGGAGATAAACGTTACTAAAGACCAACTGGTGAAGGGCACTATGATGATTTACAGAACAAATCGATTCTGAAGGTGGCATAATTGAACAATGACATGTAGTGGTTTTAAGAGCCTGGGATATGATTAAGGAGGCAAGGGAAAAAATCTACCTCATTTATGAAGGATCTGCAGAAGCATTCACCAATTCTTACCGAGATTGGGTTCAGCTGTAAATAGAGGCATAGTAGACCTTGAAATCAGTCATTAATAGAAATATTAGCCTTTAAAATGTGAATACTGAATTAAGAAAGCCACCAAACCATTGAAAGCACAAGGAGTCCCAAGAGATGAGCGGTTAAGGAAAACAACTGGTATCGGTTTTTAGGAGCACCATGCTAATATCAAGGGTAACCCAAAGCTACAAGTCTTAGACGTCGAAATGCCTGGTGCTTTAATCGTGGTGAATTTGGCTATTTCCTTTTTTTTTTTTAAAGATTTATTTATTTATTAAGTACACTGTAGCTGTCTTCAGACACACCAGAAAAGGGAATCAGATCTCATTACCGATGGTTGTGAGCCACCATGTGGTTGCTGGGATTTGAACTCAGGACCTCTGGAAGAGCATTCAGTGCTCTTAACCACTGAGCCATCTCTCCAGCCCGAATTTGGCTATTTCTAATGAGATTGTAAGGCTAGAAGATTCAGAGTTCAAAATAGCAGGTACATTGATTCTAGAGAATGTGGTATTTATGGAAGGGAAGAAGAAATTTCTGGCTGTTATGCACCTGGGTATTGCAGTCGATGGGGAAAAAAGCAAATATTCGTCAAAAGATTGTCAGTCCAAGAGGGATACACAAGGTAACCTCTTGCCATGTGGGAATGAACAGAAGGGCCTGTCAGCTTATAGCCCTGCAATAAACAATACAATCCATCTTCCTTTGGTCAAACAGAAGGTAGCAAGCAGGGGAAAACATCAAAATTAAGTATTTCTGACCTTATAAATGCTGCAGAAGGGAGTGTAGCTTTGGATATGGCCACAGATATGCTGCTTACCCTATCCCCAAAGTTCAGTTGTTAAAATTAACCACCAGTATGTATGGTCCTTTAACCTTGAGAACAATGGAAATCTTCAGAAAAGGTGAATTAACTAATTAATTAATTTTTATCCTAGTGTATTAGATGGAAATAGCATGGAATAAATTAAAATCATGGCATATGTGAGAAAGGAGAATTCAATTCATGCAGGGGATAGAATTGCTCAAATGTTTTCTTACATTAAGGGCAAGGTATCTCCAGTAGAAAATACAGGAGTTTTGATGAGTATTGGAAAATGTGTCTTTTGGCAAACAGTGATTAATGATCAGTGACCTAAATTAGTGGTGCAAATGAATGGTTTTGACATAGAAGTTTTGGTAGATACAGGAGCTGATGTTAGTATATATTCACAAAAGTCTTAGAATCCTGATTGGCCACTTCGGAAGGTTTACACACAAATCATCAGTATTAAGATAAAGTGTATGATAAAGTGTATTACCTGTGTGTGACTAAAAGGGCAAACAGGGAAGTCGAAACCTTATGAGGCTGACATACACATAAATTTATGGGGAGGGGATCATTTCCAAAATTGGGATATGCAAATTAATATTCTTGCACTTCCAGAGAAAGCAAATGAGGAAATTAAGTGTGATATTGGAGATCTTCCTGGGGGGCAGGGGTAAGGGATGATGATGAAGAAAAGTCACAAATTGTGCCCAGAATTCTAAAAGGGGGCATGACAGGGATTACATTTCCAAATTCATAAAAAGAGCCACTGATGATATACCAATAGCTTCCCTCTAAAATTGTTATCAAAACAACATGGATGACAAGACCAGTGGCCCTCCCAAAAAAGATAACTGCAGACATCTGAACAACTGGTAAAAGAACAGCTGAAGACTCAACTTGTAGAAGAGTCTACCAGCCCATAGAATTGCCCCGTTTCTTTGTTTGTTTGTTACAAAGATCATGGCCTATAATAATAATTGAGTTGAAAGATTGCTTTTTCACAATACCCTTGCATGATTCGAATAGAGAAAGGTTTGTTTTCTCATTACATACTCTGAATAATAGTCATTCACTAAAGAGGTTCTATTGGAAAGCTCTTCCACAAGGAATGATAAATAGTCCAACTTTATGTCAGTATTTTGTGCACCAACCATTAGAAATAATTATTAAGAATTTCCTTCAATCTATTATTTTTCATTATATGGATGACATTCTCTTGGCTGATTCTGACAAAGATGTTTCAGAGAATATGTTTAAGGTAACACAAAGAATTTTGCTATCCTGGAAGTTACAGATTTCGCCATAAAAAATACATAGTGGAGAGGAGACTCCCTTAGTAATATATGTTATAAAATCAATCAACAAAAATTTCAACCACAGAATGAAGAGATCCATAGGGATCAATTGAAATTATTTAATAATTTTCAAAAATTAATAGAAGATATTAAGTGTCTGGGACCTACAATTGGATTAAGTACATATGAGTTAAATAATTTATTTCAAACATTACAAGGAGATTCAAATTTAAAGTCCAAGATGTCTAATAGTTAAAGAAGAAAAAGGGTTAGCCCTTATATCATAAGGACTGCAAGATGTATATATGAATTGAATTGATTTTAAAATTACTTGTATTTTGGTCATTTTGCCTTCGATTACTTTTTCTACTGTGATCATTATGCAAAGAGAAGATAGCATTATGGAATGGATTTTCTTAGCTCATAAACAAAATAAAACATTGGAACTACATATAGAAAAGATTTCTAAGTTAATTATACAAGGCAGCATAAGATTATGTCTGTTTTCAGGAAAAGACCTGGCCCAAAACTGTAGTACCTCTTACAAATGCTGAGATTATCTCATCATTAGTGATCAATGAAGATTTGCAAAGAGCACAGTAGTCCTCCTGGACTGGAGAAGTTAAATGTTCTCCGGCCATCTGTTTTTACAGAGTGGTCTTGCCGGTCTAGGAGGAGATGGGCGTCTGTTAGTCTTTGTGTGTCTTAGGTCTCTGTTTTGTGTTACTTGTGACTTTGACGATGTGACAGACTGTGATGACCCCTCTGAGTTTGATCCTGGACCACTGGACTAAAGTTAGATCTGTTAGTTTGTCTCTTTGTTTTCTGTGTTTGTGTCTTGTGTTATTTGTGACGATGGGACAGACTGTGACGACTCTTCTGAGTTTGACTTTCACTATTGGACTGAAGTTAGGGCTAGAGCACACAACCTGCCAGTTAAGATTAAGAAAGGACTGTGGCAGACTTTTTGCTCCTCGGAGTGGCCGGCATTTGATGTCGGCAGGCCTCCAGAGGGTACCTTTGACTTAATCATTATTTTTGATCTTCTCCCCTTGGGAAGGAGGAGTGATGTGGAATCCGCCCCCCCCCCATCTGTCTGTGGTGATCTCACAGAAGCTCCGGTCTGAATCAGTTCAGTTTTGTGATGATCTTGCAGCAGTCACCTGTTATTTTGTTTTTGTGCACACTTCTGTTTTTGTCTGTTAATCTTTTGATTGTCTTTGTGTGACTGAATGCTATTTGTCCTCTTCAGTGGACCTCTATGATTAGGGGATACCGGGCTCGAACCCCTCCCTGAGCCTAAGGTAACCCTAAATGTGGAAGGGACCCTTATAGACCTTCTGGTGCATACCAGAGCAGAATATTCAGTCCCAAAACAATCATTGGGAAAATTAAAAGACAAAAAGACCATAGTTGTGGGGGCAACTGGACAGAAACAATATCCTTGTACCACATCACAAATGGTTGACCTGGGAAAAGGATGGGTGTCCCATTCCTTTCTGGTTATTCCTGAATGACCTTGCCTTTGTTGGGAAGAGATTTGTTGATGAAGTTGAAGGCACAGATTTAGTTTACTCAGACAGGACCCAAAGTAAAGTGGGGTACTCCCACTTCCATGATGTTGGCTTTAAAACTAGAGGACAAGAAGCCCCAGACATTAGAAAATAGCTAAAAGAATTTCCAAAAGCCTGGGCAATGACTAGTGGCATAGGGATGGTGAAGAGGGTCCCTCCCATTGTAGTTGGACTGAAAACTACAGTGCCTCCCCTATCAGGGTACAACAGTACCCAATGAGTCGTGAGGCCAGAGAATGCCAGTACCAGGAAGAGCGGCAGCAGCAGTAGAGACAGGCATCTGGATCCTAGAGAGACACTTATGAGGGCTGTTGCTGTTTTGATTGCGAAGATTCTGTGGGTTTGGTTAGCTGGGGCTAAGAGTCAGCTGTGATTAACAAGATACCAGAACTACTAAAGAGAACCTTTGCATTACTGGGATGATTGATGCTGGTCAGCTGGAGCTAAGAAATTAGTGATGATTAAGAAGAGACCAGCATCATTGATGTGAAATCTTCTTGGAAGTGTTTTCTGAGAGCACAAAGAGGCTGTGTTCCAGAGAAAGCCAAGGTTGTGCCTGGTGCTGTGGCTGGACTTAGTGGTGTATAAGAGTCACCCAGGTGTTACTGGTTTTGAAGGCATGAAGGAGTCATGAAGAGCAGCTGAGGTTGGGCACTGTGAGAGGCCATGAAAGGCCACTGGAGAAAGTGTGCCCTCAGTTGTAGTTGATGGCCCAGGTCTGAAGGGGTCATGCAAAGGAATTGAGGCTTGGCACCATGAAGAGAGCCTGTCAGAGGCTATTGGTGAAGCCTAGTTTCAGTGGAAGAGAGCAGCATTTGGAGATGCCAGTACCATGAGATGACCAGCAAGAGCAGCAGCAGCAGTGGAATACAGGCATCTGGAACCTAGAAGATAAGGTGTGTGCTACAAAGGGCAGAGCTGGAGAAGTGACCTAAGTCCTTGGAGGAACCTAGAAGATTGTAAGTGGATCCCAGACATTGGACAATTAGAGTTTGATTTTGCTTTGGGTTGTATTGTGATGATTGTGGTTTTGGTTAGCTGGACCAGTCTTTGTTCAAGGGTATACAAGTAGCTGCGCTCCCCTGTTAGAACCTCCAAACAAGCTCTCAAGGTCCATTGCAGGAATGTAGAGTAGTAAAGCTTATGGACTACCTGAAGAACTGTGGACCTTCGCGTGGGCCAAGTAACCCACTAGTTAATGGTCATCCCCGACTGCTCCTATCCCTTGCCATCTCTTGGATGCCCTGATGAAGCCAGCAACTGTGAGTATTATTCATTGCCCAGGACATCAGGAGAGAAGAGATTCAGTGACATGGGGCAATAATGAAGCAGATCAAGTATGGCTATGCAGGAGCTTATCCTGGTTGGAGGCTTGCAAGAGACAGCCACTAGGAACTGAGATTGGACTAAGGGATGGTCTCACTTAGAATGTACAACAGAAGAAAAGGCCCAAATTGCTTAGAAGAGGAAGGACAATGGCACACTTGAGGGGAAAACTATACTCCCCAGAGAATAAGCAAAAGACTCAAATTAGGGGGATAAGAAGCTTATCCAAGTAGTTAAGGTATATGTAATAGACTTTAGGAATTTAGCCAGAGAGACAGTAGAAAATGTAAGGTATGTCAGCAAGTGAATGCTTAGCAAGGAAACAGGGCAAAGAGACCTAAGGAGTTTAGTGGGAAGTCGAAGTTAACTTCACTGAGATAAAACCAAGAGTGCTTGTAGATATCTTTTTAGGAGTAGATAGTTTTCCCCACCAAGCAAGAGATGGCCTCAGTAGTCATCAAGAAGATACTGGAAGAAATCTTCCCCCAGTTTGGGAGTGCCCAAGGTAATTGGGTCAGACAATGAACCTGCTTTCATTGCCAAGGTAAGCCAGGGTGTGGCCAGGTATTTAGAGGTTGATTGGAAATTACATTACAGACCTCGAAGCTCAGGACAGATAGAGAGAATAAATAGATCTCTAAAAGAAAGCCCGACCAAATTGACCATGGAGACTGGCATAGACTGGGTGGCACTCCTTCCTTCTTGCTCTCGTCAGAGCAAGAAATATCCTTTCCAGATTCAGCCTTATATGGGGACTCAGCTCCTCTGACTGTATTAGATGATGTTACTGAACCAACATGTCATAGTAATAATGATTTGTATGCCAGGCTAAAAGACCTATAGGTGATAAAGAAAGAAGTCTGGTCACAGCTGGCAATAGTCTATGTCCTAAGGACCCCTGAGACATCTCACCAGTTCCAGGTCAGAGATTCCATTCATGTACGACAACATCGGGTCCAGACACTTGAGTCTTGCTGGAGAGGACCATACCTGGTGCTGCTGACCATCCTGACAGCCGTCAAGTGTCAGCCCTCACCAGCTGCATACTAGCTGTTGGGGTTGGGAGTTGAGAAAAAGCTAAAAGTGGACACATCAGAGACGTGAGCTGTAATGCTCACTTGAGGAGTGTGCTTTGAAAGCAAGAATTTCATGTTTTGTCCTGGGTTCCATCGAGATAGGTTCCCCAATCGCAGGTGTCGGGGCAGGCTTGATTTCTATTGCAAATGATGTAAAGGCACTGCATATGTTAGTACTCCTAACATTTCTTGGGACTGTGCCTCAGGGATCACAACCTCTATAAATTTAGAAGTTCTAAGAGGCAGTCATGACTTTTGTGTGTAGGTTCAGATAGTACCCAGATTGGAATCCTGATGCTAAAGACTTAGTAAGACACAGAGGAATTACTCTGAGGACTGAGTTTAGGTGCTAAATTGAAAACAACTACTGATCCTCTTAAGTTGTGTCTACGCCACAGGTGTCTTACCAATAGCGGATAAATATCTAAGCTCGAGGAATCCCTGACCTCCCTCTTGGAGGTGGTCTTACAAAACAGGAAGGGGCTAGATTTACTCTTCCTCAAAGATGAAGGACTTGCACTGCCTTAAGAGAGGAACATTGCTTTTAAGAGACAAGAAGCATGACAAGGAAGGATAGTTCAATAGATCTCCCTGGTTGACTACTTTAATCTCCTTATTAATAGGGTGTCTCTTAATTTTACCCTTGCTCCTTGTCATGTATCCTTAATAAGTTAGTAACTTTTGTTAGAGAAAGAGTGAGTGTGGTACAGATTTTGATGTTACACCAACAATATCATGCTTTAGAAGGACAAGAAAATCATTATTATGGAGACACTGAAGTTTAGTTGTATGATTAGAACTAGCCATTGGAAGAAGTAGGGAATGAAAGGAAAAAGTTTAAAATTGTCTCCTAGACAAAAGTTGAAGCCAAAAACAAAAGTTGAGGACAAAAGAGGGCCCTGGAACTGTCTGTTCTAGAAACTAGTTGATCACAGAAAGAGTAATTGCACCAGCTGGTTCAGCCACTTTGTTCCAGAAACTAGCTAACCATAATAGCAGTTGACCATAATAGCAGCTGTCCATAGTAGCAGGAACTGGTTAACCATAAAGTTAGATTAAAATCTTAAAGAACAATCAAGAGAAACAGGAGGTTCTTCCTTGTGATTCAGTATGGTTTTTCCTTTAAATACCCCTTCTTCCAACCATTCGTCCTTGAACTCCTCTACCCCTTAATTGGGGGGTTGCGTCATCCCGAGACTTGAGTGAGGGTCTCCCCGTTCCGGGGGTCTTTCAGTTCTAATAATTAATTTTCTTGTATGTAGATTGTTGGTGTTAGTGAAAAAGACAATTTTTAAAGAAAAGGGGGGATATGAAGTGGAATTTTCTAGTTGTATCATTTGATGCACCCATGGAGTATTTTTCTGAGGCAGACTCACACTGTATTTTCCTGATGCAAGATCCCTGGGAGGACACATAATGTTTGGAGAGAGTATACTTGAGACTCAATGGACAGTGATTGGGCACTTGCATAGCTCGCTAAGCAACTCTTTGTTGGTCTCATATCTTTGCTGATCTTCACTCCATTGAGAGAGGCCTAGCAAAGAACTCCTGGCATTCCAACTGGTTCTGGTCACTCCCTTTGACTCATGTTGGTCAGAGGCCTGGAGGTTTCTGCTGCTGCCATTGCTGATTCATGTTTGGGGACAGGTTTAACCTGACTGGTGATATCCTGACACTATTGAACGTGACGGTTGGTATACTGATAAATGGACATTGAAATCACCCCCTCCAAAGAATTACTTCTAAACAGATCCATATCCCCTTGTCCTATTTACCATCTTTTATCTCCTACCTTTGGATGGTTGACTAGAAAGTGGGGGGGGGGGTTGAAGCATTCAAGAATCCTTATTAAAGTAGGTTAAAAAAAATCTAACCCTGCATCCTAGACTGCATGAGAGTGAGGAAAGACTCAATTCCTATCATGGATGCATTCTATTCTCTCTGTTTCTATGCTTCTTCAAGCTTCTCCCAATTTTGGTAGACTTTTACTTGGAAGTACGAGCCGAAAATTATCCTTCATCACTTAAGGTGCTTTGGTCAGAGTACTTGATTATCAATTTTACAATATCTAGAATCAACCAAAACCCAAGATACTGGTCACTCTCATGGGGGATTTTCTTAATCAGACTATTTAAAGGTGGAAGATCACTCTAAATATTTCAAACCTATCTAAAAGATTATAGAAGGAAACTTTGCTCTGCCTCTTCACCCTCACCCCAACTGAAAATTTACCCTTCCTGTTGCTGAGGTATTCCTTCCCTGGTATTGGAACTAACTTACTTGGGTTCCAATATAGATGGAAGACCAGGAGGTCTCCAAGAATCCTCTTAGAGTTCCAGCATCACACTGGAACTGATGAGAATTTTATTACTGTAGGAAACTAAACAACTATTGTCATTCTATATGTCTTCCTGTTTTAGACAGCCATTGTTGGAGCACACACATACATACAGCGACATACACAAAAATTCCCCCCAACATATATAATCAATTATGTTCTTTTGGAGTCCCTAAGTAGTACAAGTATAAGAACAAGAAATTCAACCAAGACATGGTCTTTTTTCTATAATGTCCACAGGAAAAAAATACCATGGTTCTCTTTAGGGCTGAGTACTAACTAAATATTCAGTTATAACTCAGCACCTTGGATAATGAGTCTCTACATTCACTGAAAAAAGAAGCTTCTCTAATAGCATGTTATTAGCTGTCTAATAACATGGCCATTTAGCTAAACAACAGTAGCGGCCTCCCCTCTATAGGTATTAACTCTCAAGCCAAAGGATTTTCAATGGCCTTACTGGTGACTGGGTATATTTCAAACTGTGGAGTTGTCATCAAATCCATCCTTAAATTGCCTTGTTCCGACATGACAACCCTGCCACTACTATACAAGTCATTATACCATGCTTTACAATTTGGCTTCATAGTTCACAGGATTAACAGCTATGGTAAGACAGTTGTCGCTTTTTCCTCTCTTGAAGCTTTCAAGGCATATATCAGCAATATGAAAGTAGCCCTCAGTGAGAAAGATTCCAGCTCATTTCCTGTATCCATATCTTGCAACCAAGGTGTGCAGTGCCTTAAGCAAAAAAGTCTCATCATCTAGTTTTGTTCTTAGTAGGGGGAACAAAATGCTCAGGGGAGGAAATACAGAGACAAAGAGTGAAGCAGAGACTAAAGGAAAGGTCATCCAGAAACTGCCACACCTGGGGATCCATCCCATCTGCAGACACCAAACCCAGTTACTATTGCTGATGCCAAGAAGTGCTTGCTGACAGGAGCCTGATATGGATGTCTTCTGAGAGGCTCTGCCAGAGCATTACTGATACAGATGAGGATGCTTGCAGCTAACCCTCAGACTGAGCACGGGGACCCTAAGGGAGGCGTTAGAGAAAGGACTGCAGGAGCTGAAGTGGTTTGCAACCCCATAGGAAGAGCAACGATATCGACCAACCAGACATCCTCGAGTTCACAGGGACTAAACCAACAAAAGAGTACCCATGGGAGGACCCATGACTCTAGCCACATGCGTAGCAGATGATGGCATTGCCTGGCACCAGTAGACAGAAAAGCCCTTGGTCTTGTGAAGGCTCCTTTGTGCAGGGGAATGCCAGGGTGTTGAGGTAGGAGTAGGTGGGTGGGAGGGGGAGCATGAGGAAGTGGGGGAAGGGCATGAGAAAGGGGGGGAGACAGGAAAGGAGATAACAGTTGAAATGTAAATATATAAACTATCCAATTATTTAAAAAAAGAAATTCAAGGAGAATTACAAAGGCCTGTTTTTACTTTGATGGCCTCTGAGAACTTCATGACTCAGATCCAAGCATCTTTAATGCTTACCACACTGCCTGGCACTTGAATGTTCAGTCAATGTATGTGGAATGGACTGCAAGTGAGTAAAAACAGAAATAAAACATGCCAACACAATTTTCTCCTGGATGTATAAAGACACTGATCCTCAAAGTAGTCTGAGAGTCAAGAGTGAAATAATTACCTGTGAAGTTAGTGAAATTTTAATACAAACCCCTAAAGTATGTGTTAAGTTGTATGTTAGTGTTTCTGTCTCCAAAAGACAATGTTTCATTTTCCAAAACAAATGCCCTAAAGCATTATTTTCTCCAAAGAAATCAAATATTCCTTGGCATCAAGTTACACACATAGTTTATTTCTAGTGTATGGGAAGTGGATAAATGTTCATTCCCAGTAATACCACAGTTTTGTCTCTTCTATCACAGATGCTCATCCAACATGAGCATATATTAGGGTGGTCAAAATCAACACTTCTATTAAACAGTATTTTCCTCCTATCAATATTTTTCTCATTCAAACATTCACTCTCTGCAATCCTAAACTCCAGAGAGCTAAATATAGGCAACCTCAACTTGAAAAAATTCACAGCTAAAACTAACATATACTCGCTGCCAATCTGTGCACCAGCTGTGGATTAAAATGTGCTGAAAAGCAGAACATTTTGTCTTTGCAACGATCAAGTATTCACTTGCAACATATACAGCTCTTCACTTTACAGGATGAGGGAGGGCGACGAGAGCCAGAGAGGCTGGGTGGTTTTGAGGTGCCCTGAAGGTGTTGAGATCCACTTCACAGTTATCACCTGCTTCTTTAAACAATACCCTTTGTGAGTACTGCGTGCTGCAGAGAGTTGCTGCCTCAGAGTCACATTCTTGCAAAAAAAAAGAGTTTCTCTTGACTTTTCCAAATTATTTTCAGACTTGCTTCCTGTTTGTTCTCTGGCAAACATTTGAAAGTATCTGTCCAAATGAGGTCCCATTTGCAGACTCAGAAATTCCATGGAATTGCAAAATTCCAGGGTGAATGACAGATTTATCACAGGGCATGCATCAGCCAAGAAATTTGGCTTAAATTCCTTTAGTTTAAAAATTTGAAAGTCTTTTTACACTAATGCATTTAACAATATGAGTTCATTTCTTGTCGATAACCAATATTGCCCATTTTTAAGCTATTAATCCATTGCACATACATTTTTCACATTTCCATTTTTATTGGTCTCAAAATCTATACAGGAATTAGCTTGCACAGTATGTCTTACTTTTTAAAAACAGACACTAACATGACCAGCATAACAGACCAAATGAGACAGCACACAAGGAAAAGAATGTCAAAACTGGTCACCGCAAAATCATGCTGAATATTTTGTCAGGATTTTGCAGAATGGCCATATGTTAGTAAAGACTTTTGTCTTATGCTAGAATATGTTGAATATGCTGAATTTGGAATTATTACCAACTAAGTATCAAAAAGAAGATTTTTACCTTAAGCAAAACCATTTAATTTATTTATTAATGCATTTTTGAGAAAGGGCATTGCTATGTTGTTCTAACTGTCCTGGAACTTATGATGTAAAATAGACTGACCACAACATCAGATTTGTCTGCCTCTGCCTCTCTGCCTCTGCCTCTGCATCTGCCTCTGCCTTCTCTGCCTCTGCCTCTGCTTCTCTCTCTGCCTCTGCCTCTGCTCTGCCTCTGCCTCTGCCGACTCTGCCTCTGCCTCTGCCAACTCTGCCTCTGCCTGCCTCCTGCCTCTGCCTCTGCCTCTGCCTCTGCCTCTGCCTCTGCCTCTGCCTCCATGCCTCTGCCTCTGCCTCTGCCTCCATGCCTCTGCCTCTGCCTCTGCCCCTGCCTCTGCCTCTGCCCCTGCACCTGCCCCTGCCCCTACCCCTGCCCCTGTCTCTGCCTCTGACTCTGCCTCTGCCTCTGCCTCTGACTCTGACTCTGCCATTATTCCTGAGTGTTGGGATTGATGACGTGTACACCACACCAAGCAACAAAAACACTTTAAAGAAAAAATATTTCTAAACAGATATACATAGAACTTAGATTTTATATATATATATATATGTATGTATGCATATATAATCTTTATATATTAATCTAAAGAAAATGAAGACAAAATAATTTATGTAACAGATTTCCCTTTAAAACCTGTAATTTCAGGTCCTGGGAGGTGGTGACAGAATGGGCAAGAACACTTTCCAAGCAGGTCTAATGACCTGAGTTCAAACTCAGGTACAAGGAAGGATGGGGGCATTGGCATAAGGAACTCCTTCAAGTTGGCTAGTGGGAGTCAGTGAGAATGTAAGGCAGGAGCTGGAGTTTGCTAGCGTAGAGGACACAGTGAAGCAGAAAGAGCAAGAGCAATCATCCTTCAACAGTGTGGGAGAAGAAAACTTACCCTCAGATGTTGCCCTCTGACTTTCACATGGAAGAATATATTCATACACATATGTTCCCAGATACAGACACATTTTAATTATAGCTTTACATTTTTAACATCTTCCTCATATTTAAATATGATCTTATTATTCTCAAGCTTTTTAATTTACTGTGAACTCAAGTTTACAATTACTCTTTGAGATATAAAAATGGCCATTTCATTTTTCTTTCTTTCTTCCTTCCTTTCTTTCTTCCTGCCTTTCTTTCTTTTTCTTTCTTTCTGAGTCAAGATCCCACTATTGAGACATGGATACTGTGGAATTTGCTATACAGACTAAGCTGCCTTTGAACTCAGAGAGATCTGTCAGTTTCCTGAGTGGTGTTATTAAAACTAATTGATGCTCTGCTTAGTCCTAGTTTTCGATAAAAAAATTATTTTCATATACTTAAAATGTATCTTATTATTTTAAGTTTAGTAACATCTAAAAATATCAAAGACACACTTCCATAAACTCAGATTTCTTCAACTATTGAGATCCCAATAAATATATACTATTAGTCTTATTGTGGCTTCAAAACACAAAACACAAAAACTGACCTTTGCAACACACACACACACACACACACACACACACACACACACACACACACACCACATTATTTCAACTAAGGCAAATCAAAAGCAAACTAATAAATGATTGTACACATTATGTTCATAGCAGCCTTATTTATAATAGCCAGAAGCTGTAAACAACCCAGATGTCCTTCCACAGAGGAATGGACACAGAAAATGTGGTACATCTACACAATGGAGTGCTACTCAGCTATCAAAAACAATGACTTCATGAAATTCTTAGGCAAATGGATGGAACTAGAAAATACCATCCTGAGTGAGGTAATCCAGTCACAAAATATACAAATGGTATACACTCACTGATAAACGGATATTAGTCAAAAAAATACTCGAAATACCCACAATACAATTCTCAGACCATATGAAACTCAAGAAGAAAGAAGACCACGCCAACGTGTGGATTCTACATTCTGACTCAGAAAGGGAGAAGATAATCTTGGCAAGTACAGTAAAAGAGGGATCTGGGAGGGAGAGAGGAGGGGGAGTGGAAAGGGAGGTGAGGCAGTTTAGATACAGGAGGAGTTGGGGGAGAAGTACAGAAGGTCAGGAATTTGAAAGGAGGATTGTAGCATTGGGGGAGGGGGAAATAGGGGTAGCCACTTGAAAGTCCCAGATACCAGAGACCCAAGAATTTCCCTGGATTTAACAGGGAGGACATTAGCATAAATGCCCAACAAAGGGGAGAGAGAACCAACCTGTAGAGACCTTATCCAGTGTATAAGCATGGCTCCCGCTTGGTTGAGGGATTTGACCACTCACCCACCTCAAAAACATTAATCCAGCATCCCTCCTGTCAAAAGGAGATGCAGGGATAGAGTGGAGCAGAGACTGAGGGAAAGGTCATCCAGAGACTGCTCCACCTGGGGATCCATCCCATTGGCAGACACCAAATCCAGACACTATTACTGATTCCAAGAAGTGCTTGCTGGCAGGAGCCTGGTATAGTTGTCCCCTGAGAGGCTCTGCCAGAGTGTGACCAATACAGAAGCAGATGCATGCACCCAACCATCGGGCTAAGCACAGGGACCCCAATAGAGAAGTTAAGGCAAGGACTGAAGAAGCTGAAGGGGTTTTCAAACCCATAGGAAGAACAACAATATCAACCAAGCAGACCCCCGAAGCTCCCAGGGACTAAACCACCAACCAAAGAGCACATACACATGGGAGGACCCTGGCTCCAGCTGGATATGCAGCAGAAGACGGCCTTATCTGGCATTACCAGGAGGAAAGCCCCTTGGTTCTATGGAGGCTCCATGGTCCAGGATAGAGGAATGGTATGGCTGTGAGTTGTGAGTGGTGGGCAGGTTGAGGAGCACTCTCATGAAGGCAGAGGGAAGAGCGAGGGGAGAAGGGGTTGGTGGAAGGAAAACTGGGAAGGGGGTAACATTTGAAATGTAAATAATAAAATAACCAGTAAATGAAAAGAACAAGCAGTGAAACATGGGATATTAGCCTAGAGGCTTAATCAAATTATTGAATAAAATTTTACTCATAAAAAAAAATTAGGTGTCTATCTCTTTTTCTATCACACCACTCCTCAAAGAATTTAATCAGAATTTTGCACATGAGTTTTACCAGAAGCCTGAACCAAGGTATTAAAGAATAGCATGACGAATGCTAAGGACCATTTGGGGCAAATTCTGATGAGCTCATTTCAATTGACCTTTGAGAAATTATCAGAGTTGTTGTCATTAAGTTGTATGACTACCTTTATCTTAACCAACTTAAATATTTTCTCCTTGACTAATTTGAAAAAGATACAGCATTAAATACTCCACATCCCACCTTCCGTTTCTGTCCCAGTATTTGAGTGGAGAAGGTAGATAAAACTCATCTTCATGCCTTTCCCTGAAACTCATTATGTAAAAGTCACACCAATGGTTCAGTCACATTTTTTTCATTTAATATTTAGTAAAACACCTAAATCAGAAGAATCGTTATTTGTTCTAAACATTTTTTTTTGAAAATAAGAACTTCTCAGTTAATTAAATAGCTATTTATGTTTCCTGGAATTGTAAAAGTACCTTTTATGTGTACATTTTCTTTAAACTCGAAATACTCCATGAGGACTTCAACAACCACTGGATTCAAGCATAATCCAGAAGAAAGTCGGAGAATTGCTAATGTCATCAACAGACAGATTAACATGTCTTCCACATCTGGTACTTATCAGATGTCACACTAATATGTGAAATCTTTTTAAAGCCTGGTTGGTTATCATTCAGAATATAATCATCTACTTTTATGCAGCATTGTATGGGAAAAACAGCAAAATGACCAGATAGTCTTCCATGATCAAGACAGATACTATTGGAAGGGTACAAGTAACAGGAAAGATTGCCTGAACTGAGATGGATTGGTTACTCTACGATGAGATTTTTACATGTCTAGCCACATGGCAGGTTCTACAGCGGCCATTTCAATGTTTGAAACACATTAACAGATTCAGTATTTAATTTCTCATTTTTTCACTCAAACTAAATACCCATTCTCTGATCCATGCGAATGTCTAGGGAGTTGCCTTTGGGTTCACTGCCTCATCTTGAGGTCTGTAATATATGGTTTAGCATAGAGTAAAAAATAACCTGTGATATCTGCCTCAATTTTATGCTTAGAATTCTTTGCCCATATCCCAGGCCCTATCACCAGCACAAATGAGTAAGAGAATAATACTGAGGTCAAAAATATGGAAAGTTGTGACTCTGAGAAGACTCAAAGTCTTGGCCAGCCAAAAAAACAATGAAATATGAGATACCAAGAAGGGTTGTGAATGTCTACAGAATAGAAAGAATGTCAAAAAGTCCATGCCAGCAGGTGAGAAACAAACAAAAGAATAGATAGTATCATTTGATTTATTTTACCCAAAGAATCTATGCTCTTTTTAATATTTACTTTTCTGTAATTCATATTAATGAGAGAAGACTTTTAAAAGCACACAGATTAAACTACATATCACCTGAGATTTTACCACCTGGATAACATCACTAATAACATTTTCATACATTTCTTCCCAATCTGTTCTCTTCCTCTGAATATATAGCTGAGGATAAAAATACAAAGACGTTTTTACCTTGTACGGTACAGATGGTTCTATAACCCCTTTACTCCTCAATGAATTGTCATGAATATTTTCCTCATAACCTAAAAACGGTTTAAAGCACAGGTTCAAGTACAGGTTTGAGTACACGATTGTGTTGCAGAACAATTAGAACACACAAACAGTCTCTCCTGAATATTAGATAATTCAGGCTTGGCTCATGTTGGATTGGGCCACAAGTTTATCACAACCTTCTACCTGACCCTTAAGATTATAGAAACAGCTTACATCTGTTTCAAACTATGACAGTGCATGAAAAAAGAGTACCCACTGAACTGTCCCATAACTTTTGATCTGTACCTCAATTACCTGACCTCCGGTGTCAGTGCAAACTTCTCCACCCTGATCCGATAAGCCATTCCCAATCCTCTTTGCATCCATATTTCTTCTAAGAGGTGAGATTCAGCATATTAAATTTCAGAAAATTATACCAAGGGAATGTTAGGAAAAAAGACCAAATCCATAAATGTTGATAAATTACCTGGTGGCCCTTACAGGGACATAAGGACTTTATATGGCAGCCTTGTGATCCTTCTCCACAAATAGAGAAGGTATTATTTAGTCTTGTCTCACTCATTCAACAGTATTCTTCTCACTATGACCAAATGGCATTTGAGATGGCTCTGGTCTTTAAGAAACCTACTTTCCAGTAAAGGAGATAGAAAACAGAAAGACAAATATAGTAATTATGAGAAAAAAGGATGTTACCAAGAGGTCGAGAAAAGATTAAGATAAAGCTGAGTTAGACTATCAAATTGACAGACAGACAGAAAGACAGACAGAGAGGGAAGGAGGGAGGGAGAAGGAAGGAGGGAGGGAGGAGAGAGAGAGAGAGAGAGAGAGAGAGAGAGAGAGAGAGAGAGAGAGAGAGAGCCCCCACCCCCAGGAATTTAACAGTGCTTCAAATATGCTTTCTTTCCTCAGGATACAGAAAACAAATTATCCTTTCATGATTTTCTAAAGTACCCAATATTCTGTTTTATGAAGTTTTGGGATTTGCACATAGCCATCATCCAGTGTATTTCATATTCTTTCTCTGTAAAGTCTTTATATTCTCCCTCATTTAGATTTAGTAAATACTGTACTGAACGAGTTAAAAAAAAATGGAATGTGATAAAATGTATTTTTCTTTCCAGCCTGCAGAAGTTCAATACATAAATTATGTTTTTGATCCTGGCAACTCTTCAGCAACTAAAAAGATGTTTAAAATAGGAAAACAGGAAATGCCACAGAAAAATGTGTCTCTTTGTTTCTTCGGAAGAAAAAATTCTCATCAAAGGTGCCCAGCAGAACATCGTGAAATATGTTTAAGTCTGCATATCAGCCAAACCTTGCAACTGAATTCCAATTCTGTCTCTTGTTTCTGTAATGATCTAAGATAAATTGCTTAATCTTATATCATCTTAACTGTATCATACCCAACTTCCTCATAAAAGAAAACAATATAATATCATTGTATTATGATTCTAAGGATTCAAAATAATAGACCAAAGTTTACCACAATGCCCACCATATAGTCACTTCATAACTGACATTTGTAACCATTGCCTAACAATCTTATGAAGTATGATATATCACTTCCTGTTATCTATACCTTAACCTTATTTATTCCAACCACCCTCAGAAATCTTAAATGATTTGCCCAGCATTGTAATGATGTCAGCTGCTCTGTGATTAACTGCATTTGGAGTACTAGAAGGGAATTTCATGTGGAATAGCATCTTAGTAGATCTTATAATCACCATTTCAGGTGAAAATCTGTTTCTCACAATGCATGGCAGATGGGAGAATACATGGTTATGTATTTTAAAATCAAGAACTCTGACTGAGGGAGACTATGAGTACTGACTAATCTATAGCTCTCAATACCACGCAGGACTGAGCTCAGTGTAAGACAGAATGGAGAAGAGGAAAAGTGGACACAGGGGTTTAAAGGTTGATGAAATGATCAACTATGGAAAAGGGAGTAAAAGAAATGAACATCTGCATTCAACTAAAGAGAAAGAGCCCAGTTATATTGCATTCCAAAAATCTTTTACTTTCATAGGTAGAAAAGAAGTTTTATTTATTTTGTTTGGAGATGTCATATTATGTAGCTTTAGGCACGCTGGGTAACCAATAATGACCTTAAGCTTCTCTTCTTAAGTAAATTCTTACATGAGATTTCATGTGATGGTAGAGATTGAGCCCAGGGCTTCCATGCATGCTGTTGAAGCATTTACCAAATGAGATACATCCACAGCCCTAAGAAGTCATATTTTAATACCTGTATTCACAAATGGCAATATCCTTCCTACCAATCAAAATTACATGTAGGTCAAAATCTTTTCTTGGTTGTAAAGTAGTAGCACCAGAAAGAAAAAAGAATGGTAGTTCCCAATAGTAAGACTCGAAGGGACCAAACAACAGCGAACTCTAAGCTTTTGGATAGAGCCAAAGTAGAGACAGAAAAGAGTCACAGAGATGAGCAAGGATGAAACTGGAGTGAACGCACCTGTGATGCTTTTCATGGGTTTCTTGTAGAAATCTTGAGGTGTTAGAGGGTCAGCAAAGGAACCCAATCATCATAACTTGATGTGGTGGTCATCTAAGTGTCTTGATTCTGGACCCACTTATTGGAAACCAATGGACACATACATATACATGGGCATTAAAAGAAAGATCTGGATTCTGCAGTTACAAGTGATTTAGTATCAAGTAAATGGATAACTTTTAGCAAAAGTTTACGCCAAAGTGTTTGAAGCACAATATATTAAATGACATTCCTTATTAGAGTTAGAAGTCTGGGTAGAGAGTTCTTACACATGAAAATAATATCTTGGGTGTTGAGAATTTAGCTAACATAAATATATATATACGTACAAATATATAAAACTATTTAACTATTATAAATATAATATAAAACTACTTAGCATATATATATATGCATGTGGGATTCAACAGGCTCTAGCCTCAATCTATCTTTTAGAGAACTGCATATTTAAATTTCTGCTAGAAAATTCAGGAAAGACAGAGCCAGGCACACGGCATAAGGAGGCAGGGGTGCTTGGCAGGTCTGGATCCCCACACATCTCTGTGTGCCAGAGTGTGGCATGGGAGTTTATGCCAGGGTTTTTCTTCAATGTTTTACTAAGAAAGTGGAAGTGTAAAGGATTTTTCCCATAGGTAAATAACCATCCTTACACCGAAGATGTTTCCCACCACAACATACATTGTTCTCTTCACATTCCCCTACCTGGTATTTCTTTCTCATGACAAATTACGGTTTTCCAAGGCTATGTAGACAAAAATCCACCCATATCTGCACTCTCAAAACCATCGATTAGCCTTTGTTTTTTTTTTCTTTTTTATCTTTATTAACTTGAGTATTTCTTGTTTACATTTCTTTTTTTTTTATTATTATTAACTTGAGTATTTCTTATATACATTTCGAGTGTTATTTCCTTTCCCGGTTTCCGGGCAAACATCGATTAGCCTTTGAACATAGATTCTGGAGCTTTTCTCCTTTCTTCAATGATTCTGTTTGTTTCTCAGACAAAGAAGGAATATGTGATCAGGTGTCTATTGCCTCAGTTTTTAAATCATTTTATTCAAGAATTTCTGGTTTCTTCTGAAGGAGTGACACTGATAAGGGAGAATCTGAACTCTCTGTTCAGACTTCCTGGGAAAGAACATAAAAATGTATGCATACACCACACTTCCAACTATATATTTATCTATCTGGGTGTACTAAAAACCTCAGGTCTCCTGTTCTCATTCTTTTTGAATTTCCAATGCTCATTTGATATGAGGATCACTAAATCTTTAGCATAACAACTTATCTGATTTCCTCTAAGCAGAATATTCTTCCTGTCCTTTGCACTTATATCAGTGGTGAACCTGAGGTCACTGCCTGGCTATGCAAAACTGATATAAGTGCAAAAGCCTTTGTAGTCTGCATAAGAGACCCCTTTCCTTCAAACTCGGACACCTTTAGCACAGGGAGTCATCCAAGTATAAATAGAAGAAATATGTCTGTACCTTGATCTACGATCTACATTTTGTTTTTCTGTGCTTTAAATAAGATTTATTAAGTAACTTTTATTTAATTGCTAATAAAAAGCACTCTTCTTTATGATACATGTTCAGTTAGAGTCTGAGAAACAACTAATTGTAGGCCAAATTCTTTCCTGGCCAGAAAGTATGCAACCTTATATATTCACTTTATATGTAGACTTTGTGTGTGTGTGTGTGTGTGTGTGTGTGTGTGTGTGTGTGTTTCTGTGTGTATAGGCATGTGTATATAATATATTTTGAAGACTATTTTACATTTTTAAGGGCTGCAAAAATATATGACAAGGACCATATGTGATTCAGAAAATCTTAAGTATTTACTATCAGGCTGTTTCCACAAAAAGTTTGCCAACCCTGGGTCTGAGGTATCTGACAATTCTGCCAAGTTGGCTAATTTACAAGGAGGCAGTGACATACAACACAGCTCTCAGCTGCTTAAGTTATCAAGATTCAAAATAACTTGCAAGTAACAATTGCACTTACCATCATGGCAAAGGAGAGGTAATGAATAACTTGTGAGAATCATCAGTAACTCATCAGCGTGGCGCAGAGGACAAATCCAAATCACCCCCACGCCTTATCACTGATAGGCAAGCCAAGTTCCATTTGCCTACAATTTGCATGGCCATTACCAGGAGGTTGCCCTCTATTGCTCTTTATTTTAATCAATGCCTTCTTATTTCAATGCCTAATGTTTGGTTATATGAGTTTCTGTAACTACAAAATTAAGTATAACCCTTATTCAGATTCAACATTAAGTCTATTTTGACTGAAAATAAGATGAGCTGCTGGAATTACACATAACAGTGGAAGCGGAATTCTTCCTGAAAACAATGTATTTATTTCTATGGTTTTAAGTCAAAAATTAATAGAAGGGTCATATAGCCACTTTAAAATAAATAGCGCACTCACTCATAAATATACCTTTTACATTTCGTGTACTATTTGTATTAGATCCCAGATGCCCATTTTTCTTAGATGCAAAATTATAGTTTCTAGGCTGAGATAAGGAAATCCCATTTACATAATCCAAAAGGAAAGGGGAATATACAGAACTGTTCCACAGCTGTGCTAAGTAACATTTTCCTCACCAACACAAAAGAAAGAAAAGCTACTCTCAGCATTGCTTATCGTCTTAAAAGCCATCAATTCTGTTTTCTACATACTGATTTACCTCCCTTCTGTTTGAGGAAAGGTTTTAAATAGCTACAGTCTGTTCTGTTATTTCCTTTCTCACCCAAGCAGTGCCCGGAGACAGTTGGAGACAAAGGAAAGGTAATGGAAGGAGAGAAAAGAAACAACAGCAACAGCAACAAAAACCAAACAATCTTTGTAAGTGCATGATTCATACGCCACTATTAGTTTAGATTCTCACTTAAGAGCTAGATTTTAAATGTGGGTTCCAGTACCATGCTCTTACTAATTGTCTTGAATAATTCAGCTTTTATAGCTCTCTAGGGCCTGCTGGAGCCGGACTACTGCAAGACATGTTTGAGACCACAGAACACACAACACGTTAATTTTCCATGCTGCAAATTCTACAGTTAGCTAGAGTTGCTCGATTTGGTAAGCTGACAGGCCTAAGTAGGAAAAGTCCAAAGATGCTATAAGTTCTTTTAGGTACTGTTTGGTATCTTCCCAACACCAAGACTGGAATCTTACCTATCTATGGATCCCTGATATGCTTGCCTTAACAGCTGAAAGTGCTAATAGCAGGTTTTGTTTTCTTTGGCTCAAGAGAAAAAAAATTCAAAGCTGTTGATGACTGGAAATAGATCCTAGAAAGTATAAAAGAAGAAAATTAGAAAAATAAAGTAAAATAAAATAAAATAAAAATACCTCACTCAACTGCCTTGCCTGCGTAATAACATTGAACATGACTGTCACTCCGAAGACGTATTAGCTCATTTAGGTAATTAGTGAGAGCAGCATGTTTCCCTACTTATTCCATTCAATTATAGGCTTCTCACTTTGTCATTACTGGAGTGTCTTAATGTGACTTGTAATTAGTGTAATTACAATCCAATGTTAATTATATCTGCCACTTAGGCATAATTTTATATAGTAATGGTCTCTAATCTCAGTAACCTTATTATGTTGTTTATTCAAACAGGAATTAAGTCTTCTTTCATGCGTCAAATATGAAGATTACAAAAAAGCACTGCTTGTGTCATTTTGATAGTTATGACAAGGGAATCTTTGAAATAGCAAAATCATATTTGAGACAATGCCTGCATGTGCAAACAATTAAAGCAGTTCCTCCTCTTTCCAGAAATATGCTATGCATCGCCAAATAACTGTGTTCAGAGGCAGTGACTTGCTTCTGAATTCTAAGGACTAATGAGTGAACATCTAGAAAGCCTATTACTGTGGATCAGTTGATTAGAATACCAAATATATTCATTGCTGACCATTTAATGGACCATTGCTTTGAGTAACTAACCATTGTATACAATGTGATAATAGAACCTTCCATTTGAAGAGTGCATTATCTTTTAAAGTGCTTTTAAATATATTAGCTCAGTTTATCCTGGAAACAACTTCATAAGAGTAGTGATGGCAGGTATTGGATTATTGAAACAGTTTGAAAAAAAAAAGAAGCAATTGTCTATGTTCATCGGTAAGGGGAGGCTGAAAGACAACATAATAGAGTCATGAATGAACTAGAATCCTGAGATGACAAAGGGTTGAATCCCAATAATTACACTTAAAACAGCAGCACATTTGAATGAGACGCCTAGCTCCTCAACCCCTCAGACTCTTTAATCAGTAAAATTTCTAAATATGTATTCCATAGGGCAATCACTGCGTTATAGAGAAAATTAATACCAGGACAGTGCTTGTCACAAATTGAATGCATGTCGGTAGATATTGTTGTTACCCTTAGAAACACTCCTGCCTCTTGATTTGGGAAATTATCATCTTTTCACTAACCAATCAGTTTTATAGATTTCCTTATGCAAATTACTAACTGTAAGGCAGAATTGTATGTTGCATATTTTTGTGTAAACATAGCACATACATTTAGAATCATATAACCAAAGACTATTCAATACAGCCAAAAAGAAGAATCCTGCCAACTTGACTGCTGTAAGAATGAAAACCATGAAAGTCCTTGGTAGAAGATTCGATGTTTCATTGCTTGATACAAATATCAACCCTTCACACTTTTTGACACCCTCAGAAGTAGTGAGGCTTATTAATGTTCTAGCTCACAAATATGGCCAAATGCAGTCACATATCCCGAGACTTACAAAAGTGCTGCTTGTCATTTTAATAAATCTCATTATTTCTATTATCAATAGAAATATTAGGAATGTTATATCATATAAATTTTTTCTGTTACTTTTCTTATTTCCAATAAGTTTAGTATCATTTCCAATTTTTACCAAAACCAACAGGTTCCCTTGCCAGTTTTGTTCTTTTTCTTTTGTATTATCTCCTCTGATGGATTGTTCTTTCAGCAATCAACAGGAAATTGGCTTTTGTTAATGACTGCTCCATGCAGCCAATAGCAACTTCGGTATCAACAGTGATTTGTACATTTCTGACAATAGATTATCTCTTAATTGGAAGGTCAGGGAAGTATTAGCTAGTAGGCTATGTTTGCTCAAAGCTTGGCCTAATGAATGTTACAGTAGTATTGATACAAACAATTGGGAAATCTGAGGTCCTTAAATATCAGCTAGGCAGTTCTTCTGACTTTGTGTTTTATTCATTTAATACAATGTTGAAACAATTTTGATGAACATAAGGAAATTTTGAATAGTGTGGGTTCTTCCCTCTCATTCCATAGAGGACCACAGGAAGCAGTGTTTAGACACAAGACTTCAGTAAAATATATACATAAATTTTACTCCCAAACTCATCCTTCACAAGGAGTCAAGTTTATTTTATTTCTGTTGCAATTTTTTGGTTTTGGTTTTGGTTTTGGTATGAGACCGAGTATCACTATTTCTCTGACTGGTCTGAAACTCACCAAGTGGTGCATGTTGGCCTCTAATTCATGGGGATGTTCTGCCTCTACCTTATGAATGCTGGGACTAAAGCAGTGTGCCACCACATCAGGCTGGGATGCATCAGATTTTAGTGTTAAACGTAGCTGATTAAAAACACTATAACTCATTAGGTCAGCTTCTGGCCCATGCTCCAAATTGCCAGTGATGCCCACCTACTTCTCTTTCACTTTTTCAGTCCCTGACAAATCTCTCATTCTTTCTGTAAACACTGCTCTAGAGTATTATTGATATGAGGCTGAAGAAATGGACATAGTGTGGCTATGGAGAAAATACTCTGGAAGGAGAGTCAGGATGCTACAATAAGAGGTATCTTTACACAACATGAATCAGTGACAAATTTCCATTCCTATTCCCAGAACCGGTGAATCAGTTTCTTTTGTCAATTCAGCTGAACACTGTACATTTTATTTCCCAACTTGAGATTCTCTTCTCACCCACTTTTCTAACAGTATATGCAAAAAGAACACAAAATCAACTCCTAATTATTAAGTATTTTGTTTCTAGAAAATAGTATGAGTTATTTTATGGTGATGATTTAACAGTTGTGGGAAGCTAAGGGGATAGTTGTTTAAAACGATGTAGGTTTCAAATTCTTTAAGTTTTCTTGTTAGCAATGGGAATGAAAGTTTGTGAAGAGATTTGGTAGCAAACGGTTCTGTGTTCAAACCCAGAATTCCCTTCCCAGTGCTATCCCCTTTTCTAGTTGCTTATCTCAGTAAGATTGAGTCTTTTATCTGTAAAACAATGTCAGTAGCATCATATTGAGAGAGCTAGTGTGGGATGTATGTTGTAATGAGTACAGTGCAGCCTCTGAGCTGCAAAAGTGTCAACTGTTAGAGTTTCCATGATATGTATGTGAGTACACTGTAGCTGTCTTCATGCACAGCAGAAGAGGGCATCGAATCCCATTACAGATGGTTGTGAGTCACCATGTAGTTGCTGGGAATTGAACTCAGGACCTCTGGAAGAGCAGTCAGTGCTCTTAACCACTGAGCCATCTCTCCAGCCCTAGATTTACCATGATAAACAGGACAACATTATACTGCCTACAATGGAGAAGAAATGGAAGTACTTTGGATGTGACACATTTGTTTCATTTTTAATGATATGTTGTGAAGAAAATGGAATATAAAAAAGTAAAGGCATTGTGGGAAAATGTGGGGATCCATGTTCAGGAAAATGGTAGTTTGCAAATATATTTTCATTATGGAAATGGTGAACAATTTCTGCTTATTTTTAGAGGTCTCTCCAACAGATGCTGATGGATTCGATGTGAGAGAGAAAAAGAACAATCTAGGTTTGAGCTGTGGCATTGGGTAGATACTTACAAAGCAGACCATAGGATCTGGTGCTTTCTCTTCCTCCCATCCTTTAGACATTCAGCAAGGGCATTTCTTCCCCAGCCTGTTAGAGGATTTGATGATGATTATTCACTATGGCCCTTACAAACAATTTTATTTTGGTTAAGAGCTGTTGCTTTGTCTAATGAACAATGTCCTTCTTAGAAGCAATCTTCATATTAATCCTACTTGATACTGAGTTTTATCTCAAACAATCTTAAAGAGACAGAGTTTCCTATAGAACCTTTGGAGCATTTACTATGAGGTGCAGCTATCATAGCTCCCCATTCCCTTTCCTCTTCACATTGATCTAGAAAGTGCACCCAATTACATCCTCTTCCCAAATTTCTGCTTCAGAATATGTTCCCATGACATCCAACCTCACACAATTTCTGGCAGTGCTGTTCTTGACAAGTATGATATAAAATGGGACTCTGAACTTGTGTCACTAGATGGTAGACTGGTGATAGACTGACTCCCTTTATTGTTCGGTACCGATCGTTATTATGGCACATTATGTTGAGTCTATTGCTAAAACTGTCAGAGTTGGCAAATTAGACATATATATTATGCATGTTGATGAGAAGGAACAAATTACTGTATTAACTCAAGTGGCTGGCTTTGGCATATCTGTTTCAGGAACCCATTGATGACATAGGCAGGATAACAAGTGGCTGAGGCTATACAACTACAAAACAAAAAACCAGAACAGTGAGAGGACAGTGTTGGCAGCTGAAGGGCAGGAAAATAAGTGTTACTTATCAAAGATAATTGGCAGGGTCCAGCGAAAACCTCAAGTCTCAACCACAGGGAAACAGACAACACTGCCTACATTCTTGAGAGTGGAATTATCAGAGATATAAAGAACTTATCAGCATGCATGAACTAAAACTAGGAATTGCTCAATTTCTCTGAATTTACTTCTGCAGTGGGCAGACCTACCATGTTAAAGATATGTATTCTTGCTCAATCTGGGAGAAAGAATATGACCATTCAGAATTTATTTGTATATTCCCAAATGGCTTCTAGACCAATAACTATAAAAATACAACCTAATTCATTTAAGAGCATATTTGATTCTCCAATAGAAGTCAGTATAGCTTAAGAAACCTCAAGAAAAAAAATGACAAGAAGAGAAAGTTAAAGGATTGTGAGCACATAAATATGTGTAGGTGTACAGATTCATAAATACATATTCATTTACACATTTTAATAAATAAAAAGCTTAAATTCCCAAAATGGACGATGTGACCATTCAATTTCCTCAGGAATGCAGGCAAGGAAGGTCAATCAGACATGCATGTAAGTCTATAGACACAGAACACATTTACCATTTGGATTATTTCTCTACTTCAGAGAAGCTTCAGCTCAAAATTTAAATGTGCAGATAGATTTGAAGTCAACTGACAAGAAACTTCCTCATCTGATCCCCTTGACAATAATTGAGTTACATTCATCAAACTCCTGGAGAATATGCATATAAAGGAGCATAACACATATATTCTTATATTCAATATACAAATCACAAGCAATGGAAGAAAAGGATAAATAGTTTGGACTTAATAGATATTAACCACTGAACCTCAGAGGTCACCATATACAAATTGAAGTAAAACACAATGGATAATTTGGAAACATATTGCAAAGCATATTATATCAGGATAATGTAAAGTATCCTTAAAATATATTCTAACATATTTGGACACCCCAAATTGACTGTAGTGGATTGAAAATGACACAAAATAAATTGGGAAGGAAAGGAGTGGATCTGCGAAGAGTTGGGAAAGACTCTTGAAGCCTCCTTCAAGCCCATGTGTTTTGATTTTTGTTCCTCATTTTTCTTTGCTTGCATGTCCCTTTTCAGAGAGAAAGGAGATGAGGTTTATTTTTATTTTTTAAATTAATTAATTTATTTATATCAAACTCCTCCCCCTCCCAATTCCTTTCCTCAGAGAATATCCTCCATCCTTCCTTCCCTTCTCCTCTGAGAGGTTGGGGACCCACTGGGTATCCCCAAACTTGGTGTATCAAGACTCTGCCAGAAAACATGCAAACTCTCTCACTGAGGCCAGAGAAGGCAGCCCTGTTGGGGAGCAGATACCACATTTGGGCTACAGCTTTAAGGAGAGCCTCTGATCCAGTTGGTGAGACTGAGCTGCATGTGTGAGCTACATATGTGCCGAAGGCCTCCTTAAAGACTGTTTGTGTTCTTTGCTTGGTGTCTCATTTTAATGAGTGATGCTCTTTGAAGCATTTAGAAGACATGGGAAAGAGCAAATAATATGATCCACATATATTGTATAAAAGTCAATAGAACTTTACATAATATTTACAAAGAATAAACTGCCTACAAAAATAAAAAAAAATCTGAAGATTCAACAAGTGTTGAAAATTACAAGTAAAATTACAAGTAGAATAGATAAAATGAAGTTCAGTTGTAAGATTTCCAAAGAAAAATTTTAAGGTTCAAAGATCATTGCATAACATTAAGAATAATGAAATGAGTGTTTATTAGAAGACAAAAACAAGTTCTCTGCACCCAAATCCCTTGGGGAAGAAAGCTGAACACCCAGAAGTGCAGACATCCTGAGACCAAAGGACAAGCTGCCACTTCTGCTCACCTTTGCCCACATCCCTGGTCCAAGGGGAAAGAGCACAGTGCCTCTGGACACAGGAATATAGAACAGTCAGCTGCTGGTACGTGCAGTTCTAGTCTGAGTCCAGGACTGAACTGAAGTGGCCAAACAGCTCCCTGCACCCAAATCCAGTGGGGGTGAGAGCTGGACCATCAGAAGTGCAGAAACTCTTGAGAAATCAGAGAAGAATACCATGTGCCAATATTTCAGACACAAGAGGGAATCGCCTTGTGTCTATTGTGCCCCCTATGTGCAAGGCCCTAGGAGCAATCAGGGGCAAGATCGTTCTGATTACTGCCCACACCTAGAGCAGAAAGACAGTCACCAGGAGTGCCTACACACCTGAGATGAGAGCACCTGTTCTCAGAAGAGGCTGAAAGAAAACAGGAAAACAGTTCTACAGGAGCTGACACAGAGGCCTACAGCAGGGTCAAGCCACTCTCAGAAACAGCAAGACAAGCTAACACCAGAGACAACCCAATGACTAGAGGCAAGCGCAGGAACCTAAGAAAGAGAAACCAAGACGACTTGGCATCATCAGAGCCCAGTTCTCCCACCAAAGAAAATACTGGATATCCAAACACACCAGAAAAGCAAGATTTAGATTTAAAATCACATTTTATGATAATGATGGAGGACTTTAAGGAGAACATAAAGAACTCCCTTAAAGAAACGCAGGACAACACAAGTAACAAGTAGAAGCCCTTAAAGAGGAACCACAAAAATCCATGAAAGAATTGCAGGAAAACACAACCAAACAAGCTAAGGAATTGAACAAAACTATTCAGGATTAAAAAATGGAAATATAAACAATAAAGGAAGAACAAAGAGAGACAACCCTGGAAATAGAAAACCTAAGGAAGAGACAAGGAGTCATAGATACAAGCATCATCGACAGAATACAAGAGATAGAAGAGAGAATCTCAGGAGCAGAAGATTCCATAGAAATCATCACCACAACTGTCAAAGATAATGTAAAATGGAAAAAGACACTGGCTCAAAACATACAGGAAATCCAGGACACAATGAGAAGATCAAACCTAAGTATAATAGGTATAGAAGAGAGTGGAGACTCCCAATTCAAAGGACCAGTAAATATCTTCAACAAAATCATAGAAGAAAATGTCCCTAACCTAAAGAAAGAGATGCCCATAAACATACAAGAAGCCTACAGAACTCCAAATAGATTAGACCAGAAAAGAAACTCCTCCTGTCACATAATAGTCAAAACATCAAATGCACAAAACAAAGAAAGAATATTAAAAGCAGTAAGGGAAAAAGGTCAAGTTACGTATAAAGGTAGACCTATAAGAATTACACCAGACTCCTCACCATAGACTCTGAAAGTCAGAAGATCCTGGAGAGATGTCATACAGACCATAAGAGAGCACAAATGCCAGCCCAGGCTACTATATCGAGCAAAACTCTCAATTAACATAGATGGAGAGACCAAGATATTCCATGACAAAACCAAATTTATGCAATATCTTTCTACAAATCCAGGCCTACAAAGGATAATAGATGGAAAACTCCAACACAAGGAGAGAATCTATGCCATTCAGAAAACAAGCATAAAATCTCCTTGCAATGTAAGCAAAAGAGAGACATACAAACATCATTCCACCTCTAGCAACGAAAACAACAGGAAGTGACAACCATTATTCCTTAATATCTCTCAACATCAATGCGGACTCAATTCCCCAATAAAAAGACATAGACTAACAAACTGGATATATAAAGAGGACCCAACATTTTGCTGCATACAGGAAACACACGTCAGAGACTAAGACAGACACTACCTCAGAGTAAATGGCTGTAAAACAACTTTCCAAGCAAATGGTCAGAAGAAACAGGCTGGATTTGCCATTCTAATATCAAATAAAATTGACTTTCAACCACAAATCATCAAAAACGATAAGGAAGGACACTTCATATTAGTAAAAGGAAAAATCCACCAAGATGAAGTCTCAGTCCTAAATATCTATGCTCCAAATGCAAGGGCACCTACATTCATAAAGGAAACGTTACTAAAGCTCAAATCACACATTGCCCCTCAGACTATAATAGTAGGAGATTTCAACACCCCACTCTCATCAATGGACAGATCATGGAAACAGAAATTAAACAGAGACATAGACAGACTAAGTCATGAACCAAATAGATTTAACAGATATTTATAGAACATTCTATCCTAAAACAAAAGGATATACCTTCTTCTCACCACCTCATGGTACTTTCTCCAAAACTGACCATATAATCAGTCACAAAACAGGCTTCAACAGATACAGGGAGATAGAAATAATCCCATGCATCTTATCAGATCACCACGGACTAAGGGTGGTCTTCAATAACAACAATAAGGACAGAAAGTTCACATATACATGGAAGTTGAACAACACTCTACTCAATGATAACTTGGTCAAAGAAGAAATAAAAAAAAGAAATTAAAGACTTCTTAGAATTTAATGAAAATGCAGGTACAAGATACGCAAACTTATGGGACACAATGAAAGCGGTGCTAAGAGGAAAACTCATAGCTCTGAGTGCCCAGGAGAGAGCATATGTCAGTAGCTTGACAGCACACCTAAAGGCTCTAGAACAAAAAGAAATAAATAGTAGAAGAAGACAGGAAATAATCAAACTCAAGGCTGAAATCAACCAAGTAGAAACAAAAAGGACTATACAAAGCATCAACAAAATCAGGAGCTGGTACTTTGAAAAAAATCAACAAGATAGATAAACCCTTGGCCTGACTAACCAGAGGTCACAAAGAGTATATCCAAATTAACAAAATCAGAAATGAAAAGGGAGACATAACAAAAGAATCTGAGGAAATTTAAAAAATCATCAGATCCTACTACAAAAGTCTATATTCAACAGAACTGGAAAATACGGAGAAATGGACAATTTTCTAGACAGATACCAGGTACTAAAGTTAAACCAGGAAAAAAATAAATCATCTAAACATCCCCATAACTCCTAAAGAAATAGAAGCAGTTATTAAAAGTCTCCCAACCAAAAAGAACCCAGAACCATGTGGGTTTAGAGAAGAATTCTATCAGACTTTCATAGAAGACCTCATACCAAACTGTACAAACTATTCCACAAAATAGGTGGAGCACTACCAAATTCCTTTTATGAAGTCACAATTACTCTTATGCCCAATCCACACTAAGATCCAACAAAGAAAGAGAACTTCAGACCAATTTCCCTTCTGAATATTGATGCAAAAATACTCAATAAAATTCTTGCAAACCAAATTCAAACAAAACAATCATCATCAAAATGATCATCCATCATGATCAAGTAAGCTTCATCCCAGGGATGCAGGGATAGTTCAATATATAGAAATCCATCAACATAATCCACAATATAAGCAAACTCAAAGATAAGAATCACATGATCATTTCATTACATGCTGAGGAAGCATTTGACAAAATTCAACACCCCTTCATGATAAATTGAATTCATGGAAAGATCAAGAATTCAAGGCCCATATCTAAACATAGCAAAAGCAATATACAGCAAACCAGTAGCTAACATCAAGCTAAATGGAGAGAAACTTGAAACAATCCCACTAAAATCAGGAACTAGACAAGGCTGCCACTCTCTCCCTACTTATTCAATATAATTCTTGAAGTCCTAGCCAGAGCAATCAGACAACGAAAGGAGGTCAAAGGGATATAAATTAGAAAAGAAGTCACAATATCACTACTTGCAGATATGACAGTATACTTAAGTGACCCCCAAATTTGTTCCACATTTTCAAAATGGTACTCAATTGAGGAAAGTGGATAAACAGTCCAAGAAAAGAAAGTAAATGCCTTTATCCATTCATATTCATGTAACATGTAAATGTTATTCTATTTACTTCCATTATTCTGGCACAAAATTCCTTCTAGTTTGATTCTAGGTTGAGAAGATGATTCTGCTTCAGCTTCCTGTCTACTTTCTCCCCTTCCTAGTCTATCACTTTTTCTGCAATAAGAAAGCCTGTCCTCTTTTGTGGACACTCACTTCCTGCCCTTAACCATTTGAGACGAGCTTCCTCCTTAATCAACATAGTCATTGGCATCAAATTTGCTTTGACATGTTACTGTACTACCTAGACTGACAAAGGAGAGTGCATTCAACAGCACACAGCCTAGTGGTCCCAAAACTCCATTCAATACTTGCTATGAGCCTTGTGGGAAATGGCCTTGTCTTGTGGAAGCTGGCTTTATTTACTCTTTTCAGAAAGAACCCCAATCAAATCATCTCACTGCATTCTTTGGTCCTTGGTTACACTGTATATCTATAATTTTCTCTTCCTGGACAAAATTTCAAGCCTCCCTTTTTTAATGTTTTGTTTCTTTCCAAACGTCTGGATTTTTCTTAAACAAAAATACATCTTCAAATTGAGTATTCCAACAAAAGTTTAAGAGACAGACACATAGATTATATATATATTATATATGTATATATATCCATATCCATCTTTATCTCCATATACACATACATGTACACATGTACATATACTTATACATACACACACACATATATATATATATATATGTATATATATATATATGATATTTTCCTGTTAAAAGTCGATTGAGAGCTGGAGAGATGGCTCTGCAGCTCAGGGCTCTTTCTGTTCTTCTAGATCACCTGAGTTTGAGTTCCAGCATCCACATGATGGCTCACAACAATTTATTGTCATCAAATATGTAGCTAAAATACTAATGAATCAATAATTTTTTTAAACACATACAGCTCATATACAGTATATACATAGTAGAAAATATTACACACACACACACACACACACACACACACACACACACACACACACACACACGAAAACAAAACAAAGCAAGAAGAAAGTGTACAATTCTCCTGTGCAGAATTTAAAGTCTTGTCAAGAAGACTATGCACTCAATCTCAGGTCCATGGAATGATAAGCAGGACTCTGAATTCTGTATCCCTACATAACAAAATTACAGATTATGTTTACCCTGTCTAGGAGTGAAATGAAGTACCTCTGCAAAATAGGTTTAATTAAAAAATGAAGCAAGATGCTTGGACACATATGAGTATGGTTCATAAGTGATCACAAATGTCCATCAATGGAAGACAACACTGTTTAGAAGTTTGGAGTCAGTGAAGTATGGCTTTAAGAAGTCATTGGTATTTTGACTTGCAATAATATGCAATCTAGGCAAGAATAAAAAGAGATACAGTAACTTGAAGAGTAAATTTTCATCCAAAATGCTAACCAAGAGGACACATTCACTTTAAATTTCAGCAATGAGAAGAACCAGTTTGACTTGATAAATTCGATGTAATCCAGAAGCCTCTAGTGTGTGTGTGTGTGTGTGTGTGTGTGTGTGTGTGTGTGTGTGTGTGTGTGTGTGTGTGTGCGTTCAATGCTGAACACAAGGAGAAATATAGATGAAAAATTCAGAGTTCATGTCCTTAAAGAAATTCCAACTTAGTTAAAAATACAAAAATATACACATATTATTCTTATTTAATATAGAACAAGAAAGAATTACTAGAGGATTTGAAAACATAGAACTGTTCAAACCCATGAAGGTTAAAGGAAGTTCTTCAAAGGAGAGAGCAAGTGAGCTAATAGGAGTGTCTCCAGTGTCATGGTTCTCACACAGATTCTGAAGAAGCAGCAGAGTTGATGTCCCATGTGTTAAGGAAAGTGTGCTTATAAGGATAAAGATGATTTTTGAAAATCTGTTAATACTAAAATATGTATAATGTCCAAATATAAAATGTAGAGCTGAAAATGGGATATATGAAATGAAAATTCAGGCAATTAACTTAGTATGATTTAAAGTATCTTTGGAAGAGTTTCTCTTCCCCACTGAGCTCCCTGTACATCACTGTTTTTAAGGAGATAAATGAAGGCTTAAAGTTTTCAAAGCCTATTTATGTAGGGTTCAACCTCTCCTCTAGACCACAAATCAAATATAGGGGAGAAATATTTAATAGAACAAGGGGGTTGTGGACCAGTTTAGAAATAGTCCTTCAGGGCCATTCCAATCTTCGTTGTCGGGATATCAGCAGTCTACTCCAATAGCAATCAGCAAAGCCAAGTCAGTAACAGTGGCTCAATCCAGCAGAAATGGCAAACTCCACCACATCAACATGAGTCAGTGGAAGCAGCAAGGGTCATCTAGAAGCCATAAAAAGTTCTTTGGTGCTTTTGTCTCTACATACTAAAGACCAGTGAAGACCAGCAAAGTCCAACAAACACAGTCTGGCTATCAAAGACCAGGAAGCATTGCATGGCTAAGGAAGACCAGGAATGCAAGTATGCCCTTTCACTGTCTGTGGGGTACGACTTACACTCTGCAAACATCATATGCCCTCTCAAGCATCTGCTTCAGCAAAACATCCAATCTCTCAACAACAACAACAACAAAAAAAACTTGCAGAAGGACACAACTGAGTTTCCAAAGAAACCAGAAATTTCCACTTCAGATAACTCTGTTGCTATGACTAGGCAAGCACCCATGGATAGGTTATAAGGTTCCTGAGCTTGAGTTAAATGTCTTCTTCTTTTTAGTCATTCTGTCTGTTCACAGGATGAAGAAATAACAACCCCTTGACTTTGCATGACCTGGGCCTTTAGAAAATTGAGAGTTGTATTTCTATTTGTAGTCAATCTAGTGTGTTCCAGCAATACAAACAAGGATAATGATAACAGACTTGAAGTAGAAGATGGCCTCTAAGGATGTGTCCTCAAAAGTAAAAGAAGTAAAAATGAACGAAGTTCAGAAACCTATGAGACAAAAGTCAAAGACCTTATACATAGATATTAGAAGCCTTATAAGGGAGCAAAATGATAATGAAGGAGAAAATATTTGAAGAAATAAAGGCAAAATGCCATTCCTAATTTCATTTGACCTACAGTGTGCATCTTCTAAATGCAAAAATAAATGTGAGGGAAGTCTCTTTAGGCACATGATAATCTGATTTCTAAAAGCCAATGGCAATAACTGAAGGCAGTAGAGAGGAGGAGATGATTCATGGGAAGATAGACACATGATAGATGATAGATGGAGGGTGATGATAGATTAGATGATTAGATGGATGGACAGAGATCAAGAGACAGATAGATAGATCGAGAGAGAGATAGATTGAGGGATAGATAGATCGATAGATAGATCGATCCATAGATAGATAGATAGAGAAATAGAGAGATAGATAGATGATAATTGATGGATACATGTATGCATACATGCGTAAGCACATAGATACATAATACCAAATAAAAATAACAAACTTCATAAAGATGAAGAAAGTGATTAACCTGACTGACAACTCCTGCGGTAATATCCAAGGCAAAATGATTTTTTTAATAATGGTAGCATGAACTTTATGAGACGTCTTTGAGAGAAGTCTATGAGGCAGCAGGTAATGAGCCAGATTATAGTGAGTGAAAAATGACCTTACTTCTTACCTGGTGTACATTACGGTAATTGAAAGCAGAATCAAATAAGCACTATAATACAGGATAAAACAGGTCTTTAAAAAAGACCAAGGCAGTCTTTTGTGAAGTGCTCACTTATAACACAATTCTGCATATTTCTAATGTACAAATAATATTGCTAAACTGAGCAGCCAGAAATGTCACACAAATGTGATGTCATTACTTCAAAATCATAACAAAGATGTAAGTGCTATCTGACAGGCCTCTCCCAAAGTAGCAGCTTGGACAATGACTCCACGTGATCTGTTACTTTATTATAAAGAGTGAATAATGTTGTGACAGTACAATAAGTGACATTGTGAAGAATTCAACAACAGAGAGGAACCTTTCATTATCTCTTATTATTTCTTGCTTCAGGCCCTATGTTTTCCCCAGCTGGCAACTATAAAAGAGTTCATTTTTTTATGTGCTGCATTTTTATTAGTGGGAAATATTTAGTGATCAGTGGAGATAAGTTAGGTAAAGTGCTAAGATTTATAATGTTTTAACTAGAATTTTGTTTGACCTTCAATGAAAATCTTTAGTGGTTTAAATAGAAAGCACTTCATTTGATTTTTATGTTTTACATCAATCACACACAAGAGCTAATTTAAGGGGACAAAGACTTCTTTAAAATTAGGATATTTAGTACGCAAAGTTAACTTTTAAATTACAAAACGAAGCACTGTGGTATTTAACAAATACTTAATGCTTTCATATTGAATGCCAAACTGAAGGTCAGAGAAATTCCAATTTTAAAAAAAAAAGTACAAATAAACAGCAAAAATAAAGCAATTGGAAACTTATTAGAACTAAATGCAGGGTGGTAGTGCAAACCCCAGTGAACTCACTCTCCTCTGTGGAAAGTATGACTTGAGTATGCACAGATAGACACCCAGGGCTGGATGTGTCATCCAGTAGCTGGAGCATCTGCCTAATATCCACAAACCTGGTTTTATTGCCAGCACCAACGTTTTAAATAACAGAACTAGTCCAATTTTTCCCAACGTAGTATTTTTATTGGTTATTTGGGAGCTTCACTTAATGCGCATGATCACATACACTTCCCAGTCCTCCTTGACCCACCCCTCACTCTTTTTACCACCCCCCCAAAAGAAGAAGAAAAAATACCAATTTGTGTTGCCCACATATTCCTTGGCACGTGGTTAAATTCCAAAAGCCCAATTCGTTAAATAAAGCTGAATCCTTCCTCACCCCCTCTTCTCCACTCCAGAGGCCATCAACTGTAAAGAGACATACTTCACAGTTCTCTTCAATGGCTTCTATCTAGAACGTTGCCTTTTGTGGGGGTGGGTGTTGAGGAAAAGCTTCCTTGACCTTTACAGTCAGTGTCAGCATGGGCTGTGGACCTCAGTATGGTCTCCTCTGGTGACAGAGCAGACCGTTGACATCAGCTACAACATGAACTGTGGACACCATCATGGACCTGGGGCAGCACAAGTCACGGTCTTTAGTATGGTTAGAGTATGGTTTTAGTATGGTTATGGTATCTACATACCATAGATATTCACAGGGAACTCTAGCATTAACTTGGCCTGGGGACCACAGAAACCATCATATCCACTCACCACCCCACCACACCTCCATCTGCCACCTCCCACCTCTCATCTACCATCCCAAAGCACATACCACAGATACCAGCATGGCCTCTGAATGCCACCCTGCCAGCCTTCCTTGAGTACACCATGTTTCCCTATCTACCACTGCCTCCTACCACACCTGTCACCACCATCACAGTGTCTCTAGTTCTGCCTTTCTCCACCCAGCATGTGCTTGCTGCTCCATTCCTCTATATTTCCCAACTCTCCAGCACATGTGTCTTCATCAAAGTGGCACTGCAAACTGCAATATGTACACTATATTTTCCCCAAACATCTTTGTATGCTAATAATCATTAGGTCCAGTATGTTTTGGGGTTTCTGGTTTCTGAAGCACCATAAATACTAGACCATTAGACCACTGCTGAGACTAGTCTTGGATATCCTTCTACTGCCTGGAGATGGGTATCTATTGGCTAGGCAGAGTATTTGGTCAGGATCCACTAGAGCTCCAAGCCAATACACATCTCGCCATCCGCAGTGCTGGCACCCATGGCTCATTGGGTACAACCATTTTACTTGTACCCTCTGGACTGTATTCCCCTCTTCCCAGCACCGCAAATAGCTTGGGTTGCAGCCACAGAGGATCCAAAATCTGGACATGGATATGGGTCTGGGACTGGCCCTATTCAGTAAGGACATGTCTTTGTGGAACTTTCAGGCCACTGCAAATCTTCCTGTCGTTGGTGCCCACAGCTCCACTGGCTCAACAGGCAAGATGATAGAGCTTTCATCCTCTGAGCAGCACCATGATCTCCTTCTCCCATCAGGGCACGCAATAGAAGTGTCACTGTGCTGCAGGCCAGCACGATGGCCAAAGGTCTGCCCTATTCAGTAATGTCATGGGTTTGGTCCCCTGCTGCAGCTGTGTTCCCATGTCTCCCATACTCTTTAGATGAGAAGAGCATGTCCATGTGCAGTTCTCTGTTCCACCATCTTTCCTTCCAATTTTGTGACTCTACTTTTTAAAAGCATCATCCCATAAGACCTGCCTTTTCTTACTGGAGAGGAGATATTGGAGAATCTCCTCTCAGAACTTTCATGAACTTTCATCAGAGCCTGAGAAATCTGAAGAAACCACTGCCATCTTACGTTCACCAAAATACTATAGTTTTAAGCAGAAGTATTTTTATAAGTCGTGAATTAAAAACAAACAAATGAATAGAAAAATAAAAAACCAAAGCAAAGGCACAAGAAATACATATAGACATATAGATATCCTCATTGACACCCACAAATATTTCCTAAAACCACAAAATCAGAAACTATAATATATAAGCAGAGGACTTGTGGAATAAATAAATGAGCAGGAAATGCACAGACAAAGCATTATGAGAGCAAAAATCTCCAAAAATGTCATTGAGTTCATTTTGTGTTGGTCATCGACCACTGGGCATGGGGTCTGGCCTTCAGAGTGATTTGTATATCAGTGACACTGTTAGTGAAAATTCATTTTACATTCACAAGTGGTTATAAATCAGAGCCTGGGTTAGGGATGTGGGCAAGTATCTATGTTCATTCTCAGCACTTGGATTTCACCCGACCCAGACCAGTGCAGGATCTGTATATACTGCTGGAGTCACTAACTTCATATGTATATTGGCCCTGCTATCAGTAACTTCTGTTTACAAGGAAGTTCCTGTTTCCTTGGCATCTTCAACCCCCTCTGGCACATACTGCTTCCTCTTCTACACATTTCTGCGAGCTTCGAGGGGACAAACTTGGTGAGAACTCATTTGGTGTTCATAGTATCTGTACATTGTCTGGCTGTGGGTCTCTGTATTTATTCCCATCTACTGCAGAAGGAAGCTTCTTTGATGATGACGGAAGAAAACACTGAACTGTGAGATACAGAACAGTATTAGGCATTGGGAGTCATTGTATTGCTATGTTCCTTTAGCAGAACAGTAGTATGTAGTTTTCCCTAGGTCTCTGCCCTATCTTGTCACATGTTCTTAGCCACCGGAGCAGTGTCAGACACAGGTTCTGTCTCATGTAGTGGGCATTAACTCCACTCAGATAGTGGTCGATTAGGCCCAGAATTTTTGTGCCACTGTTTCACTGGCACATACTGCAGGTAAGTCACCAACGTGGAAGGGTTTGTAGCTGGGTTTGTGTTCATCTTTCTTCTTCGGTAGCATGAAGAGTAACTTCCAATACTGTGGCTTGTCAGTAGGGGGTGAAGACTGAGTAGGCAACAGCATAACTTCTCCAAGTTCAAAAAGTCGTGTAGGTCTTGTCTTCAGCAATAGGGCTTATTGTCAGTTGGTGGAGAGCAACATAGCTTTGGCAACAGCTTAGGTTACTTGCGTCTTTCCTTGGAGCTCCATTGGCTAACAACTTAATTAGATGTGATCTAGTCCTAGAACTGGAAACTTCATTTGGTGATAAGAGGTACCCAATAGTAGCCTTGTCTCCCTCAATTTTTTGGCAGTTTTGTTTAGATCATCTTCATATATATATATATATATATATATATATATATATATATATATATTAGGTTTCTATACACACCTCCAATGACATTTAGTTTAAGTGTCCCTCCAAGTAATCTCTCAATCACCTCTCTTTTCTCTCCCCCACCATTTTGATTCACTTATTCCAGTATCTGACCCCTTATCCAGTCACAATTATACGTTCTATTTTTCTTTCCTAGGGAGATTCCCTAGTCTCTTACTCTATGCTTAACTTCTGTGGTATTAGGTTGTAGATTTCCCCCCTAAGATTTAACAGCTATATCCACACATAAGTGAATACATACCATATTTGTCTTTCTAGGTCTTTGTTATCTCACTTAGGATGATTTTTTTTTTTTAGTTCCACCATTTTACCCGAGAAGTTCATCATTTCATTCTTTCACTCCTGTAAAATGTACCACATTTTCTTTATCCATTCATCATTTGACAGATACCTAAGCTGTTTCCAATTTCTGGTTATTATGAATAGAGTATCAATGAACATGGTTGAGCAGGTGACTCTATAGTAGGACGAAGTGTCCTTTGGTTATATATCTAAGAATGGTGTTGATAGATCTTGATGTAGATCTATTTCCATCTTCCTAAGGAATCACCACACTGATTTCGATATGAACATACAAGTTTGCACTCAACAATGGATTAAGGTTTACCTTTCTCCAAGTCCTTGCCATAATGAGCTGTCATTTGTTTTACTAATATTGGCCATTCTAATTCGTGTACGAGCAAATCTTAAAGTAGTTTTGATTTGTATTGCTTTGATGGCTAAGAATGTTGAACATTTCTTTAAATGTTTCTCAGCCATTTGGGTTTTACTTTTTGAAACTTCTTTGTTTAGCTCTGTACCCTACTTTTTAATTGGGTTATTTGTTTTCCTAAAGGAGAGAGGGTATTTCTTTTTGTTTAGTTAGTTCTTGATATATTTTGGATATTAGCCCTTTAACAGATGTGTAGTTGGTTAAAATCTTTTCCCATTCTGCAGGCTGCCACTTTGTCCAAATTGTGGTATCCTTTGTCTCATAGGAGTATCTCAGTTTAATACGGTCCCAAATATTTGTTGTTGAAATTAGTGCCTTTATTATTGGTGTTCTGTTTGAAAATCCTTTCCAGTATCCAAGAGTTCAAGATTATCTCATAACTTCTCGTCTATATGATTCAATGTTCTTGTTTTTTGTTAAGGTCTTTGTTAAGGTTTGGAACTGAGTTTTATGAAAGGTGTTAAGCATGGAATCTAACGGGTTGGGGATTTAGCTCAGTAGTAGAGTGCTTGCCTAGCAACCGCAAGGCCCTGGGTTCGGTCCCCAGCTCCGAAAAAAAGAAAAGAAAAGAAAAAAGCATGGAATCTATTTGGATTCCTCTATTTGCAGCCATCCAGTTTGACTAGAACCATTTGTTGAAAAGGCCGTCTTTGTTCCCACTATGTATTTCTGGTTCCTTTATCAAAATAAGGTATCTGTTCATTTCTATATAAGGTAGGTTTATACCTAAGTCTCCAATTCCATTGATCAATATGTCTATTTTTATTCCAATACCCCCATGGTGCCCTTTTTCTATTATTTACTTTATATGCACCCTCCCAGTAACTTCCCGCACAATCCCTCCCCTCAACTGCTCCCTTTCTATTCTAAGATGGCAGAGGGTCCCCTGAATGTCCACCCATCCTGGCATATCAAGTCTCTGAGGGGCTAATTACATCCTCTTCAACTGAAGCCAGACAAGGCAGCCCTTTTGGGGGAACATATTCCACAGATAGCCCAGAGCTTTAGGAATAGCCCCATTCCAGTTGTTGGGGGACCCACACGAAGACTGAGCTGCATATCTACTGCATATGTGCAGATGGCCTAGGTCCAGCACATTTATGCTCTTTGGTTGGTGGTTCAGTCTCTGAGATCCCCCAAGGGTCCAAGTTAGTCCAATATGCTAGTCTTTCTGTAGAGTTCCTATTTCCTTTAGGGCCCTCAATGCTTGCCAGAACTCTTCCATAGCAGTCCACCCAATGTTTAGCTGTGGGTTTCAGCACCTGTTTCAGTAAGCTTCTGAGTAGACCATCTTAGAAGACACATATTCTGTCTGCAAGCATAAAAGAGTATTATGGATAGTGTCAGGGATTGGTGCTTGCTTGTAAGATGGGTCTCAGGTTGAGCCAGTAATTGGTTGGCCATTCCCTCAGTCTCTGCTCCATCCACGTCCCTGCATTTCTTAAAGACAGAGTAAATTTTGGGTTCAAAGGTTTATGGGTAGGTTGGTGACCCCCTCACTCCACTGAGGTTCCTGAAGCACTAAAGTAGGTGGCCATATTCAGGTTCCATATTCACTCTGCTGTGACAGTCTCAGGTAAGGCCACCCCATTAATTCCTAGGATCCTCTCCCATCCCAGGTCTCAGAACATCCTTGCATCCTTGAGATGCCTTCCACCCTGCCAGCTGCAGATTTCCACTCAGTCTCCTGGTCCTCTGACCCTCTGTCCTCTCTCTCCCCACACCTGATCCTGAATCCTTCCCCCCATTTATACTATGCTGTTTTTATTTCTATTTTTGTAGGACAATTTGGGGATAGTGACATCTCCAGCAGTTCTTTTATTATTCAAGATGATTTTAGTTATTCACAGATTTTATGTTTCCATATTAAGCTAAAAATTGTCTTTTCAAGTTCTGTGAAGAATTTTGATGAGGACTGCATTAAATCTGTAGATTAGTTTTGGCAGGATGACCATTTTTTTACTATATTAATCCTACCCATTCATGAGCATGAGCGAATTTTCCATCCTCTGATATCTTTTACATTTTCTTTCTTTCTTCAATATGTTAAAGTTATTGTTTTTTCCACACAAGTCCTTGCCTTGCTTTGTTTGGCCATAATTTCTTTCTCAGTTTCCTTGTCCCTTTTGTATAGGATGGCTGCTAATTTTTGTATCCTATTTTTTTTAAAAAATTGAATACAAGCTGTAGGAGTTTCCTGGTGGGAATAATAGGATCACTTATTTATATTATCATGTGATCATCAAATAAAGATACTTTGACTTCTTCCCTTTGTTTTTGTATCCCCTTGATCTGCCTCAAGACCAGTTAGTTGAAATGGGCACAAGTGAAAGGTTAAGGCAGAATCATGAAGGAACATTTATCTGAAGCCAACACAGGAGAAAGGAGGTTCTGCTAAAGCAAGCGCATGAAAGGTCACATGACGGATTCTTCACTAATGACACATGCATACATTGGTCTGTCTTACATTGCATACCTGAGCTCCATTAGTTGTCTGGTAGTGTGCCGTAGTTCTTCACACCACTTCTGTGGACTCAGGCTGATTGGCAGAGTGATGTCAACTGAGAGAGATGTACATGCTGAGGCAAGTTCCCATGGAGGACATGTGATGTTTTAAGAGAGTATAAAAAGGACTAGATGAACATTGACAGAGGCTGAGCGAGGCTTCCTTATAAGGATAGCTGTGCAACACTTGTTGGTCTCACATGTCTGCTGATCTTTGATTCGATGAAAGAAACACGGCCAAAACATTCTCATGGCATCCCTCCAGTCTCTCCTGCTGACTTGAGCCGAAGTTGAGGTTGGGCTGTCTCTGCTTGTTAGTGCCCCTGCTGCCAATTTGTGTTTGATATCCCACATCTACTAAATTGGACAGTTGCTGAATCTGTGGGGTGTTTGTGAGTGAACAGAGCTGCCTCTGCTAACTGTAAACTGAACTATGCAGATTTCCAGACAACACAGATGAGAACTGCTCCAAAGAACCTTTCCAAACAGGTCCACTTGCCCCATATCCTTTCTTTCCCACTACCTCTTGTGGGTAGTGAGCTAAAAGGGAGGTTAAAATATTTAAGAACCACCATTAAAAACAAGGTTTGAAAAGTAATATTCTTTTTCTATTTTCCAGAATTATTGGAGGATATTAGTGTTAACTCTTCTTTAAAAGTTGTATAGAATTTTGCACTAAAGCTATCTGGACCTAGACCAAAAAAAATTTTTTGGAAGAATTTTACTTCCTGCTTGTATTTCATCAAGGGTTATAGGTCTGTTTAAATTGCATATCTGACCTTGATTTAAGTCTGGTAGATGACATCTACCAAGATCAATTTCTTTTAGATTTTTCAATTTGGTGTAGTACATGTTTTTAAAGTATTACCTCATGAATCTCTAGATTTCAAGTTGTTAATTGTTATCTCTCTTTAGTCTCTACTTGCGTTAAATTGGATCTTTTCCTCTACCTTTTGTTAATTTGAGTAAGAATTCATCAGGTTTAATTTTCTCAAATAACCAGTTGATTACTTGTACAGTTTCTATTTGGCTCTATTTTTATTAAATTCAGTGTTGTTTTATTATTTCTTGCCCTCTATCCCTTTTGGATGATATTTTTATTTCTATTTCAGGCATGCTCTCAAGTTTCTAATATGAGATCCCTCCAATATTTTTTATGTAGCCATTTAGTGCTATGAATTTGCCTATCTTAACAGTCTCCAGTATATTCTGTAAGTTTGGATATGTTGTATTTTCATTTAATTTTAAAAAGTAATACCTTTCTTAATTTCTGTCTTGAACAACTTTTCAATCGGTGGTGAATTGTTCTGCTTCTTTGACTTTGTAACCTTTCTATTCTTTCAATTGCTGTTTATAACCAGCTTCAATTCATGGTCGCCAGGTAGGATACAGGGTATTATTTCAATTTCTTGTACTTGTAGAGACTTGATTTGTGACCCAAGTATGTGGATAATTTTGGAGAAACTTTCACAAAGTTCTGAGAAGAAGGTATAATATTTTGTGTTTGGGAAAATGTTCTGTAAATGACTGGTAGATCTACTTTGTTAATGAATTTATCAAGCTCCAGAATTTCTTTGTTTGGTTTTTGTCTTTTGGTGAGAGTGTGGTGTTGAAGTCATCCACTATCACATAAAAGACCAGTGTGATTTTAGCTATAGCAGTGTTTCTTTTACGACTTAGCCGCCCTTGTGTTTGGGAAATAGATGTTAAGTTTTCTAGTGTTCTTTTGGTGGATTTTTCTTTTGGTAAGTATATGTAGTGTCCTTTCCTTTATTTGGATTAGTTTTGGTTTGAAATCTATTTTATCAGATATTAAAAAGGCTACACCAGCTTATTTCTTGTGTCCATTTGCTTGGAATGCCTTTGTTCCCTATTGTGATTGAAAGTTTTGCTTGGTATTGCAGGCACAAAGTATTTGCAACCTACTTTTAATAAGGTTTCAACTTTTTCTCTAGCCCACCACCCAACAGAGGTAGTGAAAGAGTAAAGTTACTAGGATATGGGGGATTGTTCAGCAATAGTGCTTTGGGGTGAGCTTGATTTCAGAGGTTCAGTTCTAAGGCAAATACCAAATATGGCTCAGCAGTTGCAGACCAGTCCTCTAGGCAGGCGGCCACCAGGCAGAAACCAGCAGCTACAGTCCAGTCCTTTCAGCAGGCAGACACCAGGAATACACTAATAGCTGTAGTTCAATCCTGAACAAGTTGTCAGACTGACCAAGCAATCTGAGGTGAGGCCACGAAGGGGCAAGCTGCCGCAGGAAACTCATGAGCAGTTCTTCAGTGAATTTTTCTCAATGGCAACATTACCACAAGTTGAGCTCAATAACACTATGTAAGGCAAACTAGTACATGCATGTCATTAGCGAAAAATAGTGAGGTGGAACAAGTGAACCAATGCTCAGTGCTTGTCTCTCACTCTCTGGGGAGTCATATTTATACTCCTTCATCAAGCAACCTTTCACATGTTCTCTATATCTAAACATCCTTTCACCTGTGTCTGTTTCAGGAAAACAGCATTTGACATAATTAACTTTACAAAGAAACTAGAGGTTTCCACTTCAGGGTATAGAAGTCTTGATTGGAATCTGTGATCTGTTAGACTTTGCATACTCTTTGTAGAAGCCACTGTCTTTTAGAGTCTCCATTGAGAAATAAGGTGTTAATTTATTAGGTATGTTTTTGTTATGTTAGACCCTTTTTACCTTGTAGTTTTTAATATTTTTTCTTTGTTTTGAACTTTTAATATTTTGAGTATTGAGTATTATGTGTCATGTGTAATTTCTTTTCTGGTCCAGTCTACTTTTTTTTTTTTTTTTTTTTTTTTCTTTTTTTCGGAGCTGGGGACCGAACCCAGGGCCTTGTGCTTCCTAGGCAAGCACTCTACCACTAAGCTAAATCCACAACCCCCTGGTCCAGTCTACTTAATGCTCTGTATGTTTCTTATACTTGGGTAGGTACCTCCTTTTTTAGGTTAAGGAAATTTTCTTCTATGATTTTGTTGAAAATAGTTTCTGTGTCTTTGAACTGGGTTTTTCTGCTACTATTTATATAACTCATAGCTGTGGGTTTTTTTTTTTGTTTTTGTTTTGTTTTGTTTGTTTTGTTTTTTTTTTTTTTTTTTTTTTTTTTACCTAGTGTCCCAGATTTCTTGAATGTGTTGTGCCTGGATTATGTAAATCACATTTTCTTTAATAGGTATATCCATTTCTTCTATCTTGTCTTCAATGGCTGTGATTCTCCCTTTTATCTGTTTTTATTCTGTTTGTGAGACTTTCCTCTGATTGACTTCTCAAATTTTTCATTCCTGTTTTTGTTCCATTTGGTTTTTTTAATGATCCCATTTCTTCTTTCATTTCTTGAACATTTCTCTTCATTTCATTCAACTGCTTGTCTAGTTTTTCAGTTATTTTGCATTTCTCACTGTACAAGAATTTCTGAACTTCAGTAGAGACATATTACCTTAGATGTTGTATATTGTGTTTTTATATGGATATCTGGGTTTGCTATGATGGATATTGTAAGTATCGATAACTGATTTTTGTCTTTGTCACGTAGGTTTTCCCCAGTTATTAGTTTCTGTTGCCTTCATTCCATCTTCACAAGATGTGGGGGCTTTCGGTTACTTTATGAGGATTGTTTGAGTCTCTGATCGCATACCCACTGTGGCATGTGGTTTTCTAGGAAGAAATTTGTGATCTATGATCACAACTAAATTTCAATGCCTAAAATAAAAATTAGTTTACTTTAGTTAATAACTATAATCATATTAAAACAAGCTCTTTGTCACAATGTAGAAGATCTAGAAAATAGTGTTAATGATTATATTATTTTTAAAATGTATATGACCTTTCTGAATAGGTGCTAAAATTAGTTCTTAGTTACTTGACTTATCAGTAAAATTTGATTGAATTTGTATTTATATTTCATTACCCTACAGAGGTGTCAGAAAGCCTACTGATGCCTAGTGATATATTTGATAAAAGACATAACAACACACTGAAACCGGATCTCTTTACTGACCCAAACCAATTTTACGCTACCTCTATTTTTCATCAAAGGAATAATATCACTGCATGTATAACAACAAAGTCCATAGGAAGATATTTTCTTCACTTACTGAATTTCTTCCTTTGCAATTTGTTAGCACTTTTTAAATGATTTGCCTTTTTGCTGAAGAGTAACCATCAGGAATGTGTTGGACTCTGCTTCAGGTCGCAGACAATTTCTAAAATATAACTCCCATAATAGAGCGTAGACCCATATCTGCATGCTAGAGTGTTCCTTTCAAGGTTATTTATCTGTCTTGCTACAGATTTTCTAAATACTAAAGTCTCAGAGAGCACTAATTACTTTATTTTTATTCCAATTAACAATAATAACGTAATTTCAGATTAGGCAATGCTACAATTATAATAATCATTTTCATTGTCCAAGAATTTAGTTTGATATAGAATGGCTTAATACCTCTCAGAAATCAACTAAACAAATAAAAGGCAAAATTAAAACTCAAAACAAAGCTGTTTGTTTTGTTATTTTGAGAAAGGGTATCTCTGTGCCGTCTGGCTGTCCTGGAACTCACTTTGTAAACTAGTTTGGCCTTGAACTCAGAACTGTATCTACCTCTGTTTCCACAGTGCTGGGACTAAAGACAGGTCCAAAGTCATGTATTTCTGAATCAATACTTTGCTAAGGTGTCTCTCTGCTCTCAAAGTCATACTGCCACCTGAGAAAAACACCAAAATGACATTTTTTTCTTTTTCTTTTCTTTTCTTTTTTTTTTTTTGACACAATATACCAAAGTTGTTCAAATAATGTATGATTCATTCTGAGGAAAAGAATCGCTCAGCACATAAGAGTAAGTTCAAGGCTACATTGATTATTTTTTACCAGTATTGTTTTACATTTTTAAAAATAGAGCAAAATATATAGCCATAGTTCCAGTTACATATTATGATGAGAATTCTGGTAAATATTTTACTTGAGTGAATTTAATAGCTAAATTCACAATCCAATTTCACAGAAAATTATGATTCTACAAAGTATTTTGGTTTATGTAGCCCTGTACTTCAATGATTTTATATAAAGCCCAAACAAACTAAATAAAATTATTACAATGAACAGTATTATGAGTTACAGTTTCTTTTATCATTGAATAGACAAAGGCATGAAAATATAAAACAATCATATTTTATATTAATTTTTACTTTATTCAAGAAACAGTTTTTACAGAAGGAAAGTGAGATTGAGGTCATCGTGTTATTAGCTACCCTATAATAATTTAAGTCAGAAAGGCAGCAACCATCATTAAAAGTGTGTTGCTTACCAAGAATTAATGAGATTTGAACGCTATTGGGTAGTAACTGACCTAATTAGTCATCTTGTTTTGATTTTACACTCAAGTTCTAACTTCCATAAATTATCATTCAGCAAAGGATGCACGGGCAGATTTGTAGAGAGATGTCATAGTTTACCACCTAGGGCCTCTTAGTCTTGTTAAATAAATGTTTACACTGGACCTGAACTGGTACTCTCAAAATCATCCTATACTTTTATACTCTATCAGTGACCCCTTTGCCTAGGTCAAGAGAGTCTCTTTTAAATCTGGGAGCAAAACTTGACGTGCTTCAGTTAATGAAGCATGGAGTTAGCCTATGTCAACCAAGAGCTTATCTGACTACTCTAAACATATTGTAGAGGAGACCAGGCTAAACTGAATTCCTAATTGTAATTTTAACAGAAACCCATCAAAATAGGTTAACCTAGTTCTTAGTATGCACTTTTAAAGTATGTACAGACTTTGGGTGACATTTTCCCTATACTAATGGACTGAAATGTCACATAATGGGCTTCTGGTCTTCTTGGTAAATGGGCTTCCTTTGCTTTAGGTCCTGAATACAACATCACTTGAAAATACTCAGTTGAGAAGAGAATGGTAGGCTGATGGAGGAGTTGGATTATTGTTTGATTCAGACAAAGAACTTTTATCTGTTGAGTGACTTGTAGTGGTATCATATAAACAATGTTGAAGAGGACTTCATTAAAACAAAGTTAGAATAGTTTCAGTTATTTTTAGTCAGGTGGGAAAATTCCTAGCTGAAATAGTACACTCATATACTGTAGTTTATGTGGCCCACAAGTTGATTTTATGTAGAAGAGCATAATAATAATGAGAAGGGGTTTTTTTTTGTTTGTTTGGTTGGTTGGTTGGGTTTTTGTTTGCTTGCTTTGCTGTTTTTCATGTTTGCTCTTGAGCATGTGTCAAATAGCATTTGTCAGAAATACTGAACAAAACCCCCTACTTGTACTGGTGATAGAATGCACCAAGATATTGGGGGATAGAATGCATATATGTGCATATCCAGGAAACATTCAAGTTTCCAATTCTTAAACATGGCTCACTGTGGATTAAAAATATTTTTTCACCTAGCTGCTGGCATTTTCATGTGAACTGTTTTGTTCCCGATAACATTAAAGTTCCCAGTGCTCCTTCTGACATTCTACCCTGAATTTACTGCTGGCAGATTTCTTACTGATCCCTTGGGTTCAAGGCTGACTTGTGTGCAGAGACTCTGTGTTGCCAAACTTCCTACTTGGAACTGTTTACAGTATCATATATACCTGTAGGCCAAGAACTTTTGAAGATAAACAAATACATGAGAGAGGCCTGAAATACAGTAATATAGTCATGAAGAGATAATGGTAACTTCTGAGCTGGACACACAGCTCACATGCAGTGCTTACTTACCATGAACAAAGCCCAAGGTCCAATCCACTGCACTACAGAATAAACAAATAAGAAAAAATTCTGCAAAAACTCCCTAACCACAATACTGACAATTAAAAATCCTACAGAATTTAGACTGGAGAGGTATTTCAGTGGAAAAAAGCTCAAAGGCTCTTGCCAGCAATCCTGACAACACAAGTTAAACTCCTGGGACCCACATGATCTAGAGAAAACACATTAGCAAGTCTTCTGATACCCTTACACATGTGCTACACTAAAAAAGTATAATATTACAACCCTCGGTATTCCTTATTTTATATGTGTTCCATCACTTTCTGTAACCTTGGGGAAGGAAAGAGTGAATACACTAGAAAACCTCATTTGATCTGTGTCAATATTAATTATTGTGCATTACTCTACCAAATAGCACCTCAAAATATTGGAGGACCTAAACACAATGCCATGGAATCATCTTGAAATGTGGTTTCTGAGGCCTAAAATTAACAAACCTTAGTCTTCCTCAGATGTGATCAGCACCCCTGTCAATTGGTGTAGGATAAAACCAGAAAAATGAAATGCAAATATGGCTTAACCTATTATGGCTTTATAATTGTCTTCACAAAAGAGACGAGCCCATCTTTTTTTTTTCTTATAAAGGACAACATTTAATTGGGGCTAGCTTACAGGTTCAGAGGTTCAGTCCATCATCATCAGTGTGCAAGCAGTATTTGTGCAGGCAGGGCTGAGTGTTCTACGTCTTCATCTGAAGCCTGCTGACAGAATATTATCTTCTTAGGAAACTAAGACAAAGCCCACACCCACAATGACACACCTACTCCAACAAAGACAAACCTACTCCAAAAGGGCCACATCCTCTAATAGTGACACTCCCTGGGCCTAGCGTATACAAACCATCACATTCTACTCCCTGGCCTCCATAGTCTTGTTCAAACACCTTAGTCTATGGGGATTATATCTAGCCATAGCATAATAAAGTAAATTGAGTACAACTTCCAAAGTCCTCATACTTTATAGCAGTCTCAACACTGTTAAAAGTCCAAAGTTCAAAGTCTGTTCTAAGATTCATTCAAATCACTTAACTGTAATCCCCAAGGCAAGACAGGAAACCAGCTGGGCAAACTCCAAACTCTGCATCTCCATAGTTGATATCAAATCAGTCTTTATATCTCTAACTCCTTTTCATCTTTGTTGGCTGCAACAAATGTCCTTCTCCTAGGTGATTAAACTCCCTGTTAGCAGCTTTCCTCAGCAAATAGCCACAGCTCTGGCTTCTCAAACACCTTGGGTCTCCAAGGCAACTTCAATATTACAGCTTCTTGTTTCAATGTCTGGGATTCACGCATGATCTTTTGGGGTCCTCCAAAGGGCGGGCATTACTTCTCCAGCTCTGCCCTCTAGCACTCTAAGTTTAAGTTGATTTATTCCACTGCTGCTGCTGTTCTTGGTGGTCTTCCCATGGTACTGGTATCGCCCATATGCTGGAGTATTCTGCTGCAACTAGCTTCACCAATAGCCTCTCATAGACGCTCTTCATGGTCCTAAGCCTCAACTTCTTTGCATGACCCCTTCATTCCTAGGCTGTCAACTCCAACTGAGGCTGCACCTTCACCAATGGCTTTCCATGGCCTTTCCCAATGTTGAGCCTCAGCTGCTCTCCAGGACCCCTTCATGCCTTCAAAACCAGTACCACTTGGGTGATTCTTACACACTACCAAGTACAGATGCAGCATGAGGTACAACCCTGGCTATCTCTCTGGAACATAGCTTCTTTGCATTCTCAGAAAACACTTCCCAGAAAATTTCACCTTAATGATGCTGGTCTCTTTTTAACTACTGCTAATTTCTTAGTTCCAGATAACCAGCATCAATTATCCCAGTAGTTTCCTCTGTTCTCTGTTTGTGCTATTCTGGGTTTTATGCCTTTCCAGATGAATTTGACAATTTCCCTTTCCATGTCTTTGAGGAATTGTGTTGGGATTTTGATGGGGATTGCATTTATTCTGTAGATTGCCTTTGGTAGGATGGCCATTTTTACTGTGTTAGTTTTGCCAATCAATGAGCACAGGAGATCTCTCCATTTTCTGAGATCTTCAATTTCTTTCTTTAGAGACTTCAAGTTCTTGTCATACAGATAATTACCTTGTTTGGTTAGAACTACCCCAAAATAATTTTTTATTATTTGTGGCTATTATGAAGGGAGTTGTTTCCCTAATTTCTTTCTCAGCCTCATTTGTATAAAGGAAGTCTACTGATATTTTTAGTTAATTTTATATCTGGCCACTTTGCTGAAGTTGTTCATCAGATGGAGTTCTCTAGTAGACTTTTTGGGGTCGCTTATGTATACTATCAAATCATCTGCAAATAGTGATACCTTTCTTATTTGCCAGGTTGTATCCCCTTGATCTCCTTTTGTTGTCATATTGTTCTAACTAGAACTTTGAGTACTATATTGAATAGATATGGGGAGAGTGGGTGTCCTTATTGTCCCTGATTTTAGTGGGATTGCTTCAAGTATCTCTCCATTTAATGTTGGCTGTTAGTTTGCAGTAAATTGCTTTTATTATGTTTAGGTATGGGCCTTGAATTCCTGATCTCGCCAATATTTTTAACATGAGGGGGTGTTATATTTTGTCAAATGCTTTCTCTGCATCTAAGGAGATGGTCATGTGTTTTCTTTTTTCTTTGAGTTTATTTATATGGTGGATTACATAAATGGATTTTTCCTATATTGAACTAGCCTTGCATCCCTTGGCTGAAGCCTGTTTGTTCATGGTCAATGACAGTTTTGAAATGTTCTTGGGCTCAGTTTGAAAGAATTTTGTTGAGTATTTTTGCATAGATATTCAAAAAGAAAATTGGTCTGAAGTTCTCTTTTTTGTTGCATCTTTGTATGGTTTAGGTATCAGAGTAATTGTTGCTTCATAGAATGAATTAGGTAGTGTTCTTTCTATTTCTATTTTATGGGATAGATTGAGGAATATTTGTATTAAGTCTTCTTTGAAGGTCTCATAGAATTTTGCACTAAAGCCATCCGGCCCTGGGCTTTTTTGGGAGGTTTTTAATCGCTTGTATTTCCTTAGGGGATATAGGATTGTTTAGATAATTTACCTGCTCTTGATTTATCTTTGGTATGTGGAATCTGTCTAGAAAACCATCCATTTCATCTTGATTTTCCTGTTTTGTAGAGTATAGGCTTTTGTATTATGATCTGATGATTTTTTCAATTTCCTCCATTTCTGTTGATAATGTCTCCCTTTTAATTCCTGATTTCGTTAATTTGAATACTTTAGTTTGTTTGGCTAGGGGTTAATCTATCTTGTTGATTCTCTCAAAGAACTAGTTTATTTTTGATTCTTTATATAGTTCTCTGTTTCTGTTCGATTGATTTCAGTCCTTAGTTTGACTATTTCCTGCCATTCCAAACTCCTCTTGGGTGTGTTTGCTTTTTTTGGTTCCATTGCTCTCAGGTGTTTTGTTAAGTTGCGAGTGTAAGATCTCTTCAGTTTCCTTAACAGGGCAGTTAGTGCTATTAATTTTCCTCTTAGCACTGCTTTCATTGTGTCTCATAAGTTTGGGTATGTTGTATAAACATTTTCATTGAATTCCAGGAAGTCTTTAATTTCTTTATTTCTTCCCTGAGTTATTATTGAGTAGAGAGTTATTCAGTTTCTACATGCAGGTGGACTTTCTGTTGATTTTGTTGTTATTGAAGACCAGCATTGGGCTATAGTGATCTCACTGGTTGCATGGGATTATTTTAATCTTCTTGTATCAATTGAAACTTGTTTTGTGACCAATTATGTGGTTGATTTTGGAGAAGGTACTTTGAGGTACTGAGAAGAAGGTGTGTTGTTTTGTTTTAGGGTGAAATGTTCAGTAGATAACTGTTAAAGCCATTAGGTTCATAACCTCTATTAGTTTCACTGTGTACTTGTTTAGTTTCTCTTTCGATAACCTGTCCATTAGAGCGACTGGGGTGTTGAAGTCTCCCACTATTATTGTGTGGGGTTCAATGTGCATTTTGAGCTTTATTAAAGTTTCTTTTATGAATGCCAGTGCCCTTGCATTTTGGGGCATAGATGTTTAGAATTGAGACTTTCTCTTGGTGGATTTTCCCTTTAAGATGTACGAAGTGTCCTTCCTCATCTCACTTGATAACTTTTGGTGGAAAGTCCATTTTATTGGATATTAGGATGGCAACTCCAGCTTGTTTCTTGGAACCATTTGTTTGAAAGTCTTTCCAGCCTTTTACTCTGAGGTAGTGTCTTTGTTATTGAGCTGTGTTTCTAGTATGCAGGAATATGCAGGATCCTGTTTGCATATTCAGTCTGATAGCTTATGTCTTTTTATAGGTGAGTTGAATCCATTAATATTGAGAGATATTAAAGACAGATGATTGTTAGTTATTGTTATGTTTGTTTTTATAGGTGCATTTGGATCTCTCCTTTTGGTTTTGTTGTGAGATGATTAATATCTTTTCTTTGCTTTGGTGTAGGTATCCTCCTTGTGTTGGAGTTTCCTTCTAGAATCCTTTGTAGGACTGGATTGGTAGATAGATACTGTTTGAATTTGGTTTTGTCCTGGAATGGTTTGGTTTCTCCATCTATGTTGAGAGTTTTGCTGGTTAGAGTAGGCTGGGTTGGCATTTGTGTTCTTTTAAAGTCTGCATGACCTCTGACCAGCCTCTTCTAGCTTTTAGTGTCTCTGTTGAGAAGTCTGGTGTAATTCTGATAGGTCTACCTTTATATGTTTCTTGGCCCTTTTCTTTTGAAGCTTTTAATACTTTCCTTGTTCTGTGCATTTACTCTTTCAATTATTAAGAGACAAGAGGATTTTCTTTTCTGGTCCCATTTATTTGGTGTTCTATAGGCTTGTACATTTATGGACATGACTTTCTTTAGGTTGGGGAAGTTTTCTTCTATGATTTTGTTGAAGACATTCTCAGGTCCTTTGATCTGGGAATCTTCATTCTCCTCTATTCTAATTATTGTTAGATTTGGTCTTTGGATTGGTCCTGAATTTCCTGGATATTTTGGGTTAGGAGTTTTTTATGTTTTGAGGGTTTTTTTTTTTTTTTGACAGTTGTGTCCCTCTCTTCTATCGTATCTTCTTCATCTGAGATTCTGTCTTCTATCTCTTGTATATTGTTAGTGATTCTTATATCTGTAATTCCTGACCTCTTTCTTAGATTTTTCATTTCCAGGTTTGCCTCCATTTGTTTTCTTTATTGTTTTTACTTACAATTTTAGGTCTTGGACTGCTTTATCGAATTCTTTACCTATTTGTTTGTATTTTCTTATATTTCTTTAAGGGATTTATTTGTTTCCTCTTTAGGGACTTCTACCTGTTTACCTGTGTTTTCCAATATTTCTTTCAGAGAATTATTTATATCTTCCTTAAAGAACTCTATTGTCTTCATGAGATAGGATTTTAGGTCAGCTTCCTGATTTTCAGGTGTGTTGGTGTATTCAGGGCTTGCTGTGGTGGGCGAACTGAGTTCTGATGATGCCCATGTATATTGGACCACACATTACATATATTCATATTCATAATCATACTTGTATTATATATGTATATATGTATATGTATACATATACATAAGGTCTTGTGCTTTCCTCTCGCCATCTGGTTATCTCTGGTGTTTGCTGGTCAAGGTGACTATCTGGAGCCTGCCCCTGTTGTCTCTGGGTTGTTTCAGGTCAACTGGTAGGCTGTAGCCCTGGATATAGCAGACCTCCTTTGGGACCTTCCAACTGTTGGGTATTCATGGGGGGCAGAGAAGCAGGGCTTGCCCTGCCTGCAGCAGATCCCCTGAGATACCTTCAGACTATTGGGTTTTCAGAAGAGCAGTCAAGCTGTTGTCCTGTGTGATGCTGTTCTCCACAGGGGTTGGATGTGTGTGTAAGGTGGTAAGGACTGTGGTTTCTGTTTGCCTGTGTGCAGCAGAACTCCAGGGAAGCTTTCATTCTGTTGGGTCTGTTACCCTGTGCGCCTCAAAGCGCCCAGGAGGTTTTCAGACTGTGGTGTCAGTTTCCCAGGTGCCTTGTGTACAGCAGACCTCCTGGGATGACTTCAGTCTGTGGTGTCTTTGGGGAAGCAGACAAGTTGGCAATCAGTTGCCCACTTACCCTTTGTGCATCGGATATCCTGGGATGCCTTCAAGCTGTGATGTCAGTTGGCCAGATGCCCTGAGTGCAGCGAATCTCCTGGCATCGCTCAGGCTGTGTTTTCTTCAGGGGAGCAGACTAGCTGGCAGTATGCCCCAGGTAGAAAGCTTTGGCCAGAAAGGGAGTGGAATTCGGGGGTGAGGGAAAGGGTCTCGGAGGTGATGGGTCTCAAGTCCACTGGGCTCCTAACAGCAGCTGTGGGCCTTCCGGGGGGGTTCTTACCAGATTCCCTAAGTGCAGAAGATCTTCTGTGGTGCTTCTGGATATGGTGTCTTCAGTGGAGCAGACTAGCTAGCAGTCTACCTTAACGGAAAGCACTTGTAGAAAGAGCAAGCCAATCTTAATAAGTTTGCTTTCCATGCTATCACAGAATGCTACATAATTTACATAATAAACACCATGTTCTGTTCCATTCTCTTTGAGGTCACTTTAGTTTCTTTTTTTTCTTTTATTAGATATTTTATTTATTTACATTTCAAATGTTATCTCCTTTCCCATTTTTAACACTACAAACCTATTCTACTTCTCTCCTCCTGTTTCTATGAGGGTGATATCCCTCCCCCACCTACACACTCCCAACTCACCGCCCTACACTGGGGCATCTAGCCTTCAAAGGACAAAGGGCCTCTCTTCCCATTGATGCAAGATGATTCCATCCTCTGCTACATATGCACCTAGAGCCATGAATCCCTCCATGTGTATGCTTCAATTGGTGGTTTAGTCCCGGGAGTTCAGGGGGTCTGGATGGTTGATATTGTTCTTCCTATGGGGTTGCAAACTCTGTCAGCTCCTTCGGATCTTTCTCTAACTCCTCCATTGGGGTCCCTGTGCTCAGTTCAATTGTTGGCTGTGAGCATCTGCACCTGTATTAGTCAGGCTCTGGCAGAGCCTCTCAGGAGACAACTATATCAGGCTCCTGGCAGCAAGCAGTTTTGGCATCTGCAATAGTGTCTGGGTTTGGTGTCTGCAGATGAAATGGATCCCTAGGTAGGGCAGTCTCTGAATGGTCTTTCCTTCAGTCTCTGCTCCACACTTTGTTCTTGTATTTTCTTTAGACAGGAGCAATTCTGGGCTAAAAATTTGAAGATGAGTGGGTGACCCAATCCCCCAATAGGGAACTTGCCTCACCTTTGGATATGGTCTGTACAGGTTCTCCCTCCCCTTTGTTGGGCATTTCAGCCAGTGTCAACCCCAGTGGGTCCTGGGAGCCTCATCCCTTCCTGGCATCTGAGACTTGCTGGTGGCTACCCCAGTTCCCCATCCCCATTGCTACACACCTCTGTTCAACTTCCTGGCCCTCTGTATACCATTCATTCCTCTCTCCTTCCATACCTTAACATGCCCCTTTTCCCCTCCCTCTTTTGTCTTCCAAGCCCCTCCCACTCTCTACTTTCTATGAGTATATTGTTCCTCTCTAGCAAGGACTGAAGCATCTACATTTTGGTCTTCCTTCCTGAGCTGCATATGGTCTGTGAATTATTTCCTGGGTGTTCTGAGCTTTTTGCCTAATATCCACCTGTCAATGAGTACATATCATGTGTGTTCTTTTGGGACTGTGTTACCTCACTCAGGATGATATTTTCTACTTCTATCCATTTGCCTATGAATTTCATGAAGTCATTGTTTTTAATAGCTGAGTAGTACTTCATTGTATAAATGTACCACATTTTCTGTATCAATTCCTCTTTAGAGGGACATCAGGTTCTTTCCAGTTTCTCATTACTATAAATAAAGCTGCTCTGAATATACTGGGGCATGTGTCCTTGTTCTATGTTGGAGCATGTTTGGGCATATGTCCAGGAGTGGTATAGCTGCATTCTCAGGTAGTACTATATTCACCTTTTTTTTGAGGAACTGCCAGACTGATTTCCACAGTAGTTGTACCAGCTTGCAATCCCATCAACATTGGAGGAGAGTTCCTCTTTTTTCATATCCTTGCCAGAATCTACTGTCACCTGAATTTTTTTATCTTAGCCATTCTGAGCAGTGTGAGGTGAAATCTCATGGTCATTTTGATTTGGATTTCCCTGATGACTAAGGATGTTGAACATTTCTTCAGGTGCTTCTTGGCCATTCAAAATTACTTATTTGAGAATTCTTTGTTTATCTCAATACCTCATTTTAAATAGGGTTATTTGGTTCTTTGAAGTCTATCTTCTTGAATTCTTTGTATATAGTAGATATTGACTCTCTATCGGATGTAGTAAAAAAACTTTTCCTAATCTGTTGGTCACCATTTTGTCCTATTGACAGTGTCCTTTCCCTTATAGAGGCTTTTCAATTTTATGAGGTCCCATTTTTTAGATTCTTGATCTTAGAGCATAAGCCATTAGTGTTCTGTTCAGGAAACATGTGCCCAGGTGTTCTAGGATTTTCCCCACTTTCTAATCTATTAGATTCAATGTATCTGGTTTTATGTGGATGTCATTGATCCACTTGCACTTGAGCTTTGTACAAAGAGATAAGAATGAATAGACTTGCATTCATCTACATGCTGACCTCCAGTTGAGCCAATACCATTTGTAGAAAAATGTTTTTTTGCATTTGATGGTTTTAGATCCTTTGTCAAAGATCAAGTGACCATAGGTGTATGGATTCATTTTTGGGTCTTCAATTCTATTCCATTGATATATCTGCCTGTCTCTGTACCAATACAATGCAGTTTTTTTAATCATGATTGCTCTGTAGTACAGATTGAGATTAGGGATGGTAATTTCCCCCAAAATTCTTTAGTTTTCTTAGACTTTTCTGTTATTTCCAGCTATGCTCTGAATCTATGTTTCAAAACACATTATAAGGTTTGAATCATGGGCTGCTACATGTTAATATGTTAATTTGTCTTTGTGTCCATATTCCTTGGGACTATGGAATTCTATAGATATAGGAAGGAGATTAACACAGACAATATTCAAGCATTGTTACCTGTTCTTTTCAGTATTTCCACAATGTGACATATTCTCATATTCTTCTCAGCAACAGTTCATTCCCTTAAACATTTTCCTCCTCACCACAAAAATTATGCTGATGAAAAAATTTATCAAAGAACATTAAATTTGAAAACAAAGAATTGTCTAGTCCTGTGATATATACCACAGAGCACCAAGTATGTTTCTTTTTTTCCTTTTTCTTTTTTCCTTTCTTTCTTTTTTTCTTTTTCCTTCTTTTTTTTTGCTTTTCACTTCTTTTTTATTTTTTGAGGAAATATGTATTTTTTATTGGATAATTTTATTTATATTTCAAATGTTATTCCCTTTCCTGGTTTATGGCCATAAGTTCCCTATCCCTTCCCCCTTCCCCTTCTTTCTATAAGGGTGTTTCCCCTCCCCAAACACACCCGCTTCCTGCCTCTCCACCCTGGCATTTCCCTACACTGAGAGGTCCAGCCTTGGCAAAACAAAGATCTTCTCCCCCCATTGGTGCCCAACAAGGCCATCCTCTGCTACATATGCAGCTGGAGCCATGGTTCTGTCCATGTGTACTCTTCGGACAGAGGTTTAGTCCTTGGGAGCTCAGGTTAGTTGGCATTGCTGTCCTTTTGGGGTTGCAAGCCCCTTCAGCTTCTTCAATCCTTTCTCTAACTACTTCAACTTTCTCTAACTTCACTGGGACCCTGTTCTCAGTTCAATGGTTTGCTGCAAGCATTCGCCTCTGTATTTGTAATGCTCTGGTTGAGCCTCTCAGGAGATGGCTATATCAGGCTCCTGCCAACATGCACTTCTTCGCATAGCAATATTGTCCAGTTTTGTTGTCTGTATATATATGGGCTTGATCTCCAGGGGGGACAGGCTCTGAATGACCATTTTCAGTATCTGCTAAAACTTTGTCTCCATATCTCCTAAGAATATTTTTGTCCTCCCTTTTAAAAAGAACTGAAGCTTCCACACTTTGGTCATCCTTCTTCTTGAGCTTCATGTCGTCTGTGGATTATATCTTGGGTCATTTGAGCTTTGGGGCTAATATCCACTTATCAGTAAGTTCATACAGTGTGTGTTCTATTATGATTGGGTTACCTCACTCAGCATGATATTTTCTAGTTCCATCCATTTACCAATGAATTTCATGAAGTCCTTGTTTTTGATAGCTGAATAGTACTCCATTGTGTAGATGTACCATATTTTCTGTATCCATTCCTCTGTAGAAGGGCCTCTGGGTTCTTTCCAGTTTCTGGCTATTGTAAAAAGGCTGCTATGAACATAGTGGAGCATGTATCTTTTTTGTATGTTGGAACATCATTTGTGTGTATGCCCAGAAGTAGTATTGCTGTGTCCTCAGGTAGTACAATGTTCAATTTTCTGAGGAACCTTCAGACTGATTTCTAGAGTGGTTGTACCAGCTTACAATCCCACCAACAATGGAAGAATGTTCCTCTTTCTCCACATCCTCACCAGCATCTGTTGTCACCTGAGTTTTTGATCTTAGTTATTCTGAATGATGTGAAGTGGAATCTCAGTGTTGTTTTTATTTGCATTTCCCTGATGACTAAAGATGTTGAACATTTCCTTAGGTAATTCTTAGCTATCTGATAATTCTCAGCTGAGAATTCTTTGTTTAGCTCTGTATCCTATTTTTAATAGGGTTATTTGGCTCTCTAGAGTCTAAGTTCTTGAGTTATTTTTATATATTAGATATTAGCCCTCTATCAGATATAGGTAAAGATATTTTCCCAATCTATTGGTTGCCGTTTTGTCATAATGACTGTGCCCTTTGCCTTACGAAAGCTTTGCAGTTTTATGAGGTCCCATTTGTCAATTCTTGATCTTAGAGCATAAGCCATTGGTGTTTTTTTTTTTCAGGAAATTTTTCCCTAGTGCCCATGTGCTCGAGGCTCTTTTCTGCTTTTTCTTCTATTAGTTTCTTAGTACTCTGAATTGTATAATATCAACCCTTTGATCGTGACAATTATTTACTTTGACTTTGTCTTCAAAAACTCCTCAGTTTACAAAGAAAGGGAATCGGGGTTGGGGATTTAGCTCAGTGGTAGAGCGCTTGCCTAGGAAGCGCAAGGCCCTGGGTTTGGTCCCCAGCTCGAAAAAAAAAAAAAAAAAAAAAAAAAAAAAAAACAAAGAAAGGGAATCTTTCCTAGATTGATCTGTCAAAATCTTAACACACTTCACTGACTACATACTACTCTCACCAGGGCATACTGAATTACTACCCATAATTGAAACTCTAGTGGGTCTTCTGGCCATGCTTCATCCGAATCAACTTCCCAGTGCTTGAAACTCAAATATCTGGATTCTATTTGTGCTGTTTATTATGTAGTAGATATAAGTTGGTACTCTAGAGTTTACTCTAGGTGGTCCTACATGGTAAAGATTCTGTTCCTAACTCACACTTAGAAAAAAAACAGTTAAGGAGGTAAGCCGAAATTTCCAGCAGAGTTCAGTGGTGTTATATTTGGTACATGTGAATTTTAATGTAAACCATTATGAATTAAGTAGTTTAATAAGTTATTTGACTGACAGATGTAAGCATCATAGATTTATATGTCATGTTTGGGCTGAAATTACTTCTTCTGGATAGTCTTAAATCTGTGTATATAGGTTAACAGGAAAATCAATGACACTTGCCCCATGCTGCTGATCTGAGTACCCTCTGTAATAAGAAAAACTTATTAATGTTCCTAAGGGGTGGATGGTACTGGGCTTTGTATGTTTAAGTGGGCAATTATATCTTATCAATTGAATCCAAAAAAAAAAAAAAAGAAAAGAAAAGAAAAAGAAAAACTTGTTTCGAAAACCTTGTGTTTTATTTGAATTTGCAACATAACCTGTTTTCTTTCACTATAGAGAGCTCTGATTACAAGAGTTTGTGTGAAATCTTTTGAAAATGGTGAACTTCTTTGATCCTACCTGTCAACTAGAGAATACTTAAATTAACAAGGACCCCTGAAAGAGCAGGCAATCAAAGGGGACTCATTTGCACTTAGAACGTGTGTACCAACCTTGTTTCCTTCTGGTGTGTCTTACAAAAATATCAGACTCTCTTTTACTTAAATTTCTTCTTGACCAGTGTTCATAATAGCATTGCTCTTAGATATGATTCTTGGAACTAAGAAGTCAGTTTCATATTCTACCAAAGGAAAATATAGTTAGAGGTCTGAAATACTTTGGTAAAAGCAGTTACCTGTACTTACTTCCCTTTTAGTTTTCTCTAAAGGATGAATAGGCATTATTTCACTTAACCTCACATTTCTTGAGACAGGGCCTTACTACGTAGTTATGGCTAACCTGCAACTCAGTATATATACCTGGCTGGCCTCTAACATATAGAACTCTGGCACATGAGTGCTTGGATTTAAAACATTTACCACCCTGTCTGAACTTCTCACTCCCTTATAGTATTGTTGGTCAAATAACAAAATAACAAAGCAACGACACTGAAAAATTCATCAATTATATTAAACACACTAAATTATCATTTATCTCTAAGTAAAAATCTGTTATCTACCTTCTTTCATGTTGGTGTTTAAAATATGCTGAATCCATGTTAATAGGTCTTTACTTTGGGTACATATGAAATTTGGACAGAAGGGTTTAAATATATGGCAAAAAGCAGTGGAAAATATATATATATATATACATATATATATCTCATAACACTTATCTCTGAAGTCTGAATTAGGCATATGAAATTTATACAAAGATTTATAAAAATTATTAGGGTAAATAGATAAGAAAAAGTTATTAGTGAAGCTTTAAAATTTTCCTTCTGTCTCAAGAGCCTGTAAGCATTCAATATGGGTCTTGAGGAACGTAGAAGCACACAGACAGAAGAATTTGAAATCTACCATGAGAAGACAAAGTAAAAGTTTGTGCCAGGAGAGAAAGAAAATGGCACACGGACAGCTACATTCCTCGTTTTGGAAGATGCATGTGGCCCAAATAGACACTTGCCAAGAAATTAAACTGTTTAACTGACAGAAACAACATGCAGAGGCTGCGGGGTGCGGCATCAGAGACAAGAGCCCAGATAGTAGTTGGGAAAGGTTGTATGTTTATGTCAGGAAACTACATTCTCTGTAGAGCCCCACTATTAACATACAAATCAAGAGAGGGCACGATAAAATGGTAAGGACCAAAGCACCATGATACCTGCTGCTAGATACTATCTTCTAGACATAACAGGAACAATGCACTTATGGAATATCAACAATATGGTTGCCTAAATAAGACCTGCACAATGACAACATCAGTTGGAATACCAACATGAATGGTGAAATTGTCACACAATTCCATTATAAGCCCATGTGATTAGTGTTTATCCCTTAATAGATATACATACAAACAACACTAGATGGACTCATTATGATGTGTGTGTGTGTGTGTGTGTGTATCCATTATAAGTATATAATTAAATAATAAATATATAATAAGAGGTTGTGGATTCGAAAGTTTCTCAATACGGGACCTGTGAATTGGGGAAACATATATGTAGAAATGATGTAAACATGATGTTCATGTATGAAATTCTCAAAAATTAATAAGTTTCAGTAAAAAAAATGTATGAAGCACCTCATACCTATAGTTTCTATAATTAAATGGATGAAGAGTCTTGATCAATGTGTGGTAGAGATACTTCCTATAAAAAGATACTCTCTGGGTGTGAAGGTTTGAATATGCTTGTCCCATGGAGTGGCATTACTAGGAGGTGTGGCCTTAGAGTAGGTGTGTCACTGTGGATGTGGGCTTTAATACCCTTGTCCTGGCTGACTGGAAACAAGTCTTCTCCTAGCAGCCTTCAGATGAAGATGTAGAACTCTCAGCTCCTCATGCACCATGCCTGTCTGGATGCTACCATGCTCCTACCTTATTGATAATGAACTGAAACTCTGAACCTGTCAGCCAGCTCCAAATAAATGTTGTCTTTACAAGAGTTGTTTTGGTTATGGTGTCTGTTCACAGCAGTAAAACCCTAACTAAGACTGAAGCTGGTACTAGGAGTCGCTGTGATAGACCTGACCATGTTTTTGTTTGGAAGAATGTGGGTTGAGATTTTGGATTTGGAAAGCAGTGGAATTCTTTAAGTGGGGCTAAATGGGCTATTCTAGTAGGAATATGGCATACTTTGTTGCTGAGAGTGATTTGAACTGTGAAAGCCTGGCTCTAGAGTTTTGAGCCGAGATGGATTTTAATATGTGACCGAGAAACTATTATTGTGATATTTTGATGAAGACTGTGGCTGCTTTTTGCCATAGTCCAAAGAGTCTGCCTGAAGCTAAGGTAAGGAGATTTAGATTAATTACTTTGACAAAGGAAGCTTCAAAACAGCTTGATATAATTCTGTTATATGGTTACTAAAGTTCATTACTATAAAGAACATTTTAATGAAAAAGTTCAAGGGGAGAAAGGAAAAGATACAAAATTTATGGTTCAAGTATTAGAGCGGCACCAGGAAATATAATGGAACTAAGTCCTGTATTCTATGAGATAACAACTTGAGGGAATGGGATTTGGGGGCAAGATCCCATTTAGCTAAGCTTACTATTTATGCATATGCATGGAACAAGAAAATAGTTACATCATACTAAGCATTATTATTACTTGGTTATTGTTTTTCCTTGCATTTTAAATCTGGAATGAACTACAACCCAGAAATGAATCACACACTTGTGATCCAGATATTGAGGCTGGAAAGCACAGGCTTTTGATCAGGATCTTGAGGCAGAGTGGCCATAAAAGCTTAGGTCCAGGTATGGTAGTCCACTCCTTTAATCCCAAGAGACTGAGGCTAGCAGATCTGTTAGTTCAAGTTCAGCCTGGGACAAAGGAAGTTTTAGATCCAGGCATGGTGGTACACATCTTTAGTCTGGGCCACACCTTCAGCTGGAGGCCTACATAAGGATATTTGAAGAAACAAGGTTCACTTTTTTTCAATTACTTGCACTTATTTAGCAGCACATCTACTGAAACCTACTTCTAGACAAGACCAGTTTAAACACCTAACCTCATGGGACTTAGCAACTACTAGAATCTTGAACATCGCATTCACAGTTGTCTATTGTTGGGTTTCTTGGACTACAGACTATAAGTCATTATAATAAATTCTGTTAATATATAGAGACATTCCATAAGATCTGTGACGCTAAAGAATCTGGACCAATACACTGGGTAAAATAAAGTCTTGTGGGTTACTCAGTGTCCATGGGTTAATCAGCAAAAATAAGACATGAAAATTATAATGAATTCTTGCCATGGCTACTGATACCTTGAATAATTCTGAGACCCCAGAAATCTAGCTGTATAACATTCACTTTTTCCATCCCATTGTTACTTTATATGAATAATTGTCCAATACCGAGACCCTCCCTAGGGAACATGAGAAAAATAACTGATTCTTGATATGAATATTTTGATCTTCCTTTATCATTGTTTACTTATAATGTTTAAATTGAGCAGAGGACATCAAGAGAAGAAAGAGACAGAGGAAAATGTCAATCTCAGGTATGGAAGTCTGATAGGATAAGTGTTACAAACCTGGGAGAAAAATAGAGTGAATTAGCAAATGCTTAAGTGCCAGGGATAACAGCCCAGTGCACCCCCCAACGCAAGTGCTTTCCATACAGTGCTGGAGCTCCCAAATGCTCCCAGTTCATGGATTATTCATTTATAATTCCTAAAAGAATATTGTTGTTGCAAAATCATTCAAATTTAAAAAGGCACCAATATACCAATAACGGTTCAAAAGATGTATTAACAGCAAGTTACTGCAGACAATTTTGGATCATTTCCAACAATGTGACATTTTTTGTATCACAAAGATAATTTTATGAGGCTGGTGGGCACATAGTTTTCCCCAGCATTCTAGCCCTCTTCCTGTCTTTCTTGTTCCCACACGTTAAATCAGCAGTGCATGACTTACAGTTTGACTTGCTTATTTTGCAAAGTAGTCAGAACTTGATTGCATTCATAAGTGACCTTTCTCCTCCTTCTTGGATGCTGATTTGAGCAACATTCAGATCACTTTTATTTCATTTCGAAGGATGAAAACTTGGTGGCCTCAGGAGTGGGAGAACTTAATGACTGTTTCAGTAAAGCATTTACCAAGTCAGTATTCAAAGACATCTGAAATTCTTGGCACAATCAAACAATAAATGGCATTGCTCTAATAAATTGAGAAAGAGTAAGATTGTCCCATTGTGCCTAGCAACTGTTACACATTATGTTCTCTACTGGAATGTAACAATGAAATATTTGTTTCTTTCAGTATTGTTTCCTTAAAAAAAACAAAAAACAAAAAAACAGAAAACAAAAAAACAGATCTTCACTAGGAGTGAATGACTAAATTTGAAATATATATGCACATACAAAAATTAACAAATTATATATTTTATGCCTGTTCATCTAGCTAACTCACAATATCCGTGTCTCATAATAAACAAGGTGTTTTGGATCTGAAATGGGTGTATAAAACAAAACCAATACAAGAGACAAAACTGTGGCAAAGGAAAAAGAGTAATGAACTAAAAAGCATTTAAACTTTAGACTGAAAAGTAGCTCTGCTATCAACTGTTATAGGTCTAGACTTTTTAAATGTAAAATAAGAATGATATTTAGGAGCAGAATTAAATAAAGTAAGACTTTTGAAAATTTAGTAAAGAACTAACAACTTACAAGTACTTTATAAGTATTGGCTTTGTGATGGAGAAATGTGTCATGCATTAAGAGTACTTGCTACTCTTACAGATTTGGATTGTATTCCCAACTCTCTGTATTTTAGTTCCAGGTAATTAAACGACCTAGTCTGATCTCTGTGGGTACCAGGATGCATGTGATACACATGCACACATGCAAGCAAAATGTCATACACATAAAATAAAAATAAATAAAATCATTTAAAAATTAGCTTTAACAGTGCCCTCACCAGGATCATATATTTAGTTTTACCCTTTGCGGATGCTATATTAGGCATTAATTATGCAAAGTACTACTGAAATATTCAGCAAACATTAGTCTTTGATCTTTATTAGAGAGTTACTTTGGAGCGAATTACTAAATGTTCTTGTTTGTGTATAGAGACTATGAGCTGCAAGGAATAAGTCAGAAATATACCATTGGTACACTTAATTCACACTACTTGAATAAATTAAATTAAAGCTTGTACAGAGAATATCTGGTGACCTTACAACATGTATATGAATTAGCATGGGTGTCTGTCTGTCTGTCTGTCTGTCTGTCCATCTGTCTATGCACATCTGTGTGCCTGGGAAATGAAGTTAAGTAAAAGAGGCATATATGGAGTGATATTTCCTATAAGTATTTGCTGTCTTGCTACAATTCTCTACATGTCTGACAATTGGCAATCACTTAAAAGCCTAATATATTTAATGAGTTCCAATTACATTTAGTTGACTCTCTGGCAATAACTCATGTTTTTTTTCTGTCTGATTCCTGTTTCCTATGAAGTAAACAGCAACATACAAGCAGGCACAGAAGTAATAAAACTGTTTCCTGCTATCTTTTCCATCACATGAATGGTGAATCTTGGGAACCGATTATAAATCTGATTCTATAGACATTTGTGAATATGGATTCCATCATTTGAAGCAAAGAGGAGTTTCCATTAGGATTTTTGTCAGTGAGCACCATTCTATTAAATTTGCTAAAATGCTATACTCTCAGGCCCGACTGGGAAGCTCTAGACGGCCTAGGGAAATGTACAAGCAACTTTCCTAGTCTTTACTAATGCATTGATATCTTTTCATATGTTTTGTTTATCATGCAGCTTCCTTATTCAGAAAGGTGCCAGGAGAATGAATAAATAGTAAATTGGCATAACTTTTACTTTGATCCTTCAACAAGGATGAAGCCGTTTAGATGTCTTCTGAAATAAGAGGCAAATTACAGCTGAGCCTTATAATAAGTACAAGATGACATTTGCAGAAATATCAAAAATACACAGCATAAATCTAGGTAATCAGTGGCTGAAAATTACTTTAAGTCAGGTTAAATGGGAAAACATGTAGGAAATAGATATGACCAAGCCACAGCTGGAACACTAAATCATGTCTATCTCATTTCTAGGTTTTCTGTTGGAATTTATGTTGTGACCATTATACATTTTTCAAAGTCAAGCTCAAGTCCTAGGCAACACATGCTTAAAATGCTAAATCATTTCTATGTGATCCAAAAATCTACTTGGCTTTTATAAATTGACTAAGTCAATGTAGATATTACAATTTTTTCATGAATCTTTTTCTTTAAAAGGTATTTATAAATTTATTCATTGTTTATCTTAATCATAGAAGGATAGGAAGTATCAGGATACTATGAAAGATGTTTGCTTATCCTGGGATTGATTACTTTTCTCATTTAAAAAATACTTTAGAAGGTCTTTTTTTTTTTTAAATCCCGCTTATTTACAAGTAGTAGAGAGAAAAATTTGAATTGCAAATCAACATTTCTACTTTAATTTAATAATAATAAATATTCATTTGATTGCTTGTACTTAGAAACATCAATTTATAATAATGTTACATATGTGATGGCTGATGAGTATCAGCAAGCAATATTTTATGTTTCCCCTCCGACTTTTAGCATGTCATTAGAGAAAATCTACACATACGCACGTGCACACACATCCTTTATCATGTATACAAAACAAAATCAAAAACAAATAAACAAACAAAAAGCCTAAAACATGTGAGGTAAGAGAGGTCTCAGTGGCCCAGAGCATCCCTGTTTTTCAAAGAACCCAGGTTCATTTTCCAGATGTTGGTTCAGAACTATTTATAACTCCATTTTTCGTTGATCTGATTGATCTGACACTCTCTTCCGGCCTCAACTGATACTGCAAGCACATGCTATACAGACACACATTCCGATGAATACTCATACATAAAATATAAATAAATAAAATCTCAAAAGGTTAGTAAATAAATCTGTTTCTCAGCCTGCATAGCACTGTCCTGCCCTATGGACTTCGTGATACAAAAACTGCCCTGACCCCTATTTCCTTTCTTTAGGAACAATTCTGTGTGTGTGTATGTGTGGATGAGTGTGTATATGGTGTATGTGTGCGTGCGTGCGTGCGTGCGTGCGTGCGTGCGTGCGTGCGTGCGTGTGTGTGTGCATGCCCTTTCTTACTTTATCAAGATGAATAAAAATGTAAAGACATTTGATATGTGGCATGAGAATTTGTAAAAACCTTTTCATCGTCCAAGTCCCCAAGATGCCAATGTATTGTGTCCTTCAGAGAATATATTTTATAAGCTTCGCACGCCTAGCTCTACTCTTTTGAAATGTCTCCGTTTATTATCACAAGACTTGGTAAGATTGACTCACTCCAGCCAAGAAGATAGCTCACCACTTTGTTTTCTCAGCACTCTCGGCCGTTGCTTCTCACAGCCTTAAGCTTTTCCTGGCAGGCAAGATTTTCCTCAGATTGGCAACACGCTGACACGATAAAAGAAAGCAACTTATAGGGTTTATGTAGGGAAAAATGCCTGAGGTCATTCGAGGATGAAGATTCATGGCTCATTTCTCTTTTCTCCCTGGGTAACAGAGGACAGAACTTAATGAAAAGCCACCGTGCCTTCACTAAAGTAAACAGCAGTGCAAGATATGAGTTGGGAAAGAAATTTAATAATAATTAAGATTGTTTTGATAGGTGGAAACAATATTCTTGTTTTATAATTTTAGAGAACACATGATTGGTAAAGGATGTGAAGTTTTGAGGTGAACAGAAAGTCAGAATTAATCAATAGAGACGTCATAATGAATTTGACAACTGCCAAAATAAATAAATAGTACCATTCTCAAGGTGATAAAAAATTCAGGTTTAAATATTAAAACTGGAATAATTAACAAATTATACCATACTCATTCTCCAATGACTGTTTGTTTATGCATAATATTAGCTCTGTCAGTCTAGAAGATGGAATAACCCTCATATTCTTGGACTTCGGGAGGGGCGTTAGAGGATATATGCCAAATACTTGGGCTTGTGCCGCTCTCTTTATGACAGTTCATTTTAAAAAGGCAGATGTGGCATTGGCCTTAAGTAAAACACTTTTATTTATGAAATTGAGTAACAATCTGCAAAACCTGTGTGAATTAGAGGAAATCAAGATATTTCAACATAAAAATGAAGGAAATCAGAGAAGGGAGATAAACTTGGCAGCATCCTCTGAACTAAAGCTGAAAACCATGTTTCAGCAAAGGAAGCTCAGAATCCTAACCCAGCGCCATGGCACGGAAGAGCCTTTCCACATGCCAGACAAACCAGGCAAGAGGAAGCCTGGTCCAAACTAGGATTGGGAGTATATTTGTATTTTCCCTACTTTTTAAGAGAAGACTAGCAGAATTTTTCTTGTAAATTTAGGGATGCATAATCACATGTTGTTTTACATAAACATGTATTCCAATTTACATAAATTTGCATAGCATTTTCCCCAAAATTCTAGCTCTGAATATGTAAAACAAATTAATCTGTGTTCTCTAATATAATTGTGCTTAAATATGAAACCTAGGCATCATGTGAGAGGTGGCTTAGCAAAGACAACCATTTATCCCACTAAACCCCTTCATTGAAAGGAGATAGTTGTTTCGGGTTATATAAAATCTTACATGTTTTTTCTTTTTAGAAATTAATTAGAAGCACATTTTAAAACTACTGATAAAATGATCTCAATTTAAGATAAACAAATAGACTTGGCAAAAACTGGTTATAGACTAAAATGAGAACTTATTTGTCTAGAATATCACAGATCAGCTAAGTCAAGTCTATTTGCCTATGAGTGGAGGCTATATGTAGAAGAAAGAATTGTTGTTATAGTGCACAACAGTGACATTAGGCTTAGTTTCTGATTCAGGATTGGTCTTCTGGTCTTATAAATGCAAACACAGGAGGGGAGATGATTAGCATTCTTCATAAATAAATAAACTGGCACTTGGCAAATGATTATTTCTGTGTTGTAAGGTGGTCTATGTACTGAGACTTGTTTTCTAAGTATTTTCTTAAGGAGTATTTCCATACATGAATATGAAAAGCACCATGAAGGCTTCAATAGAATCCTTTTGCACAGGTGTGGGATTTCTAGCTACTTAAGTTTGCTCCATATCTGGCAACTCTTAGTATTTTAATATGCAAAAGAAATGTGCTGCATAAAAAAATGGCACTGAGAAAATAATGAAAGTATAGATTGTATAGTGCCCAAAACAGAGCATAAAGTCACCCCAATAGCACAGACTTTGGATTATGCCCATCACCTACTCAGGAACTTCTAGTAGATTTGTACCACCTTCAGAAAATATTGTAAATTTGCTAGGACCCAAAAGCTTCTTGCTTTGTCTATGGTCTTCTTGAAATCTTCCTCTCATTTACATCATTCCCTTCACACAGATTTTAATTTCTTTGTTCTCCGAAGAGGTTAAAAAGGCTTCATTTTGGTGCTCAGTATTAAGGTTAAGAATGGAACAGGTCCAAACAAAAAGAGCTCAGATGGTTTTAGTGCAGAATTCTATCAGACCTTCATAGAAGACCTCATACCAATACTGTCCAAACTATTCCAGAAAATAGAAACAGAAGGAGCACTACCCAATTCCTTCTATGAAGCCACAATTACTCTTATACCTAAACTACACAAAGACCCAACAAAGAAAGAGAACTTCAGACCAATTTCCCTTATGAATATTGACACAAAAATACTCAATAAAATTCTTGCAAACTGAATCCAAGAACACATCAAAACAATCATCCATCATGATCAAGTAGGCTTCATCCCAGGGATGCAGGGATGGTTCAATATATGAAAATCCATCAACATAATCCACTACATAAACAAACTCAAAGAAAAAAAACACAAGATCATTTCATTAGATGCTGAGAAAGCATTTTACAAAATTCAACACCCCTTCATGATAAAAGTCTTGGAAAGATCAGGAATTCAGGCCCATAACTAAACATAGTAAAAGCCATATACAGCAAACCAGTAGCCAACATCAAACTAAATGAAGAGAAACTTGAAACAATTCCACTAAAATCAGGGACTAGACAAGGCTGCCCACTCTCTCCCTACTTATTCAATATAGTTCTTGAAGTTCTAGCCAGAGCAATCAGACAACAAAAGGAGATCAAGGGGATACAGATTGGAAAAGAAGTCAAAATATCACTATTTGCAGATGATATGATAGTATATTTAAGTGATCCCAAAAGTTCCACCAGAGAACTACTAAAGCTGATAAACAACTTCAGCAAAGTGACTGGGTATAAAATTAACTCAGTAGATATAGCTGTCTCCTGAGAAGCTTAGCCAGAGCATGTCAAATACAGAGGTGAATGCTAGTAGCAAACCATTGAACTGAGAATGGGTTCCCAATTGGAGGAGTTAGAGAAAGGACTGAAGGAGCTGAAGGGGCTTGCAACACCATAAGAACAACAATACCAACCAATCAGAGTTTCCAGGGACTAAACCACTACCCAAAGAGTACATATGGACAGACTCATAGCTGTAGCTGCATATGTAGCAGAGGGTGGCCTTGTTTGGCCCCAATGAAAGGAGAAGCCTTTGGTCTTACCAAGATTGAACCCACCCCCAGTGCAGCAGAATGTCAGGGGGTGGGAAGGGAGGGGACTGGGGAGGGGGAACACCCTTTTACAAGGAGGAGAGGGGGATGGGTTAAAGGCTTATGGCCGGGCAACCTGGAAAGGGAATAACATTTGAAATGTAAATAAAAAATATCCAATAAAAAAAATCTGTAAAAAGAAAGAAGAAAGAAAGGAAAGAAGGAAGGAAGGAAGAGAGAGAGAGAGAGAGAGAGAGAAAGAAAGAAAGAAAGAAAGAAAGAAAGAAAGAAAGAAAGAAAGAGAAAGAAAGAAAGGATTAGACACATGAATGAGTGGCAGGTGGTTGTGGACGAAAACAGAACAGCCGATACAAATTTCACTCCACAGAAGAGTGTCCTGGTTCTCTTGCCTGGCACTAAGTACTGAGTACATGTAATGTCTTCGTACTGCATACTCTACAGTCCCAATCCTAACAAAAAGGTTCCAGTTTTGCAAACTTAAATAATTCCCGTAACTCTGGACATACCAAAGAGTTATAGAAAGAATCGTAACCATCGGAAATTCAAGGTTAAGGAAGCTGCTTCCTATGATATGAACCATTCCAAACTTGGAATGAATTTCAAGGATGGACAACTTGTCAGGATGCATGAGTCCTGGCTTCCATCCTTTGTACCAATGAAGCAGGGGTATCGTGATGGTTTATGTATGCTTGGCCCAGGAAGTGGCACTATTAGGAGGTGTGGCATTGTTGGAGTAGATGTATCACTGTGGGTATGGGCTTAAGACCCTCACCCCAGCTGCCTGGAAGTGAGTATTCTGCTAGCAGCCTTCAGATGAAGATGTAGAACTCAGCTCCTCCTGCGACATGCCTGCCTGGATGCTGCCATGTTCCCACCTTGATGATAATGGACTGAGCCTCTGAAACTGTAAGCAAGTCACAATTAAATGTTGTCATATACATTTAAAAAAATGGAACAGGTAACCTTAAACACATAAAATTGTCATTCTTCAGGGCCATAAGCATACTTTAAACAATTTTTAGAAATTGAAATCACTACATATAAAATATAAATTCATATCAGAATGGAATTTTAAAGATTATCATTTTCAAAAAATGGTGTTTTAATCTTAGAATATTTATCGTATGTATAAAGTTTCTTTTAATATAAAAATCATTGCTGATAATTATAAATTAACATTGGATATTATTTTTAAGTCTCCTATGCTGATTGTTTTAATTTATAAGTTCAAATAAATATAAGCTCTTCAGAAATCTTTAACCATTTTAGGAAGACTCTGTTCTTATAGTTTGAATTTAAAAATCCTCTCAAGGCTTAGTGGGCTGAAGACTTGATCCCTCAGAATCCCTAAGCATTCAGAGCTGGAAGTTTTAAGGAGTCATTAGATCAATGGATCATTAATGTTCTGACTTTGTCAATAGATCAAGTCAGTCACAGCTCAATGGGCTATTGGGAGGCTGCGGAGACTTTAAAAAGAGGGACTCTGTTGGATTCCAGTACATCGCTGAGGATATGGTCCTGAAATACAGAGCTTGTTCCAAGAACTGGAGAACCTCTGTGTCTTTGCTTCCTCACCCCTTCCTAACTTCCTTAAAGTCTACCTCCTTTTTTGTGATGCTTAGTTTTGCTACAGTCACACACACACACACACACACACACACACACACACACACACACAAACACACACACACACACACACACACACACACACACACACACACACACACACACACACACACAAAGAAGCCAAAGAAGCCAATGAATCATGGTCAGAAACCTCTGACACTGTGAGCCAAGATAAATTCTTTCTTCTTTAAGTTGTTTGTCTTTAAGCATTTTGTCACAGATGCAGGTATATGAATAGCAAAATAACGTGAAAAAGATCCATTTAGATTTGCAACTGTGGAGCTGTGGTGAGGAACCGTTGTGCACACCACACAAGAAACTGTTTGCAATGCTTACATTGGAGAAAGGAGGTAGGGAATGAAGACACTTAATAACTTTCTTCATCTTCAACTGCTTTTGAAGTCCCAGAACTGAGACATGGCATACTGCGTTTAGGGAAATGGAAGAATCACATCTTGATAGGAGTGTGAAAAGGGAGTATAAGGTGGGAAGAGGAAACAAGAAGTTTGCTGATAGAGTCTAGCATGTGAGAGAGACAGGGCAGATTAAGAAGCCTGTATTAAGAGGCAGTAACAAATGCATAAAGACATCTGTCATATTCAGATCAGAGTGGGATTATTTTGTGATGTCCTAGAAGTCAAACCTCCAGCCATCCTTCTCTAGCGCAGAACAAAATCCACTGAAATATTATTAACAATTTAAGCAGATTTATGAATATACTCTCGTGTAATCCGAGGATATTATCTGTTCCTTCAAAATGAAAACTCTAAGATTTTAGGTATTTTTAGTGTAGTCAAGTGAAGAAAATTTATGAATGCATAGCTGTAAACCAAAAAAGCAATTGCCAAGAGTTAGAAAAGGGGGAAAAGCCTTTTCCAATGAAACCCTGTGATTCCCTGACACTCATTTCCAACTCTTTGAGCTTCGGAAGGCATAGTCCCCACCGAGTTCTACTCTTCATCAGGGATTTCATACCTAACAGCTGCTATTTAGGTAGCCCCTTATGCTAAGAAATTCAAACCCTCATTTTATCTCCCTTCCCTTCAGAAAAAAATTGCAATATCTTCCAGCCAAGCTCCAGCTGTCAGATTCACACACAATTTCTATTTCAATGGCTAGAATAATCCCTTGCTCCCTTGCGTTCATTGAACAAGAATGTGCCAGCTTGAAAGAAAGAAAGAAAGAAAGAGAGAAAGAGAAAGAAAGAAAGAAAGAAAGAAAGAGAAATAAGAAAATCATTTGTCTAAAATTAAATGCTCAAATACTATGCATTCATGTGATGCTTTGTTATATGCATTTTATGTTTGAAACATAGTTTTCTCTCTCTCTTTATAAGTGTGTATATATATATATATATTCTTCCATATGTATAAATACACATAGAGGGACATGAAACTCTATAGCCCCTTCTTTTCCAACAAGCATTACATAAGTAAGAGAAGATATTCTAATGCCAGGAAGTTAGTCAATGTGCTTATATCTATGGCAACCATTCTTAAGTTAAATTTTATTTTTCAAATCAGAGAGAAAAATGTTTGCAAGTGCCCAGTCTTTCTTTATGGTACTTACTGCTTGATATTAACAGTGTTAAAGCCTCACATTGGAAAGGTGCTTCAGAAGCATGGTGCTCCTAGTCATATTTAAAATAAGCAGTCTCCGAGGACATCATTGGTAAACTGAACGCAGATGTTGGCTCAGCTGGCCCCACCCTGAACAGGAAGAAAGGACCTGTGCAGGGAGAGGAAAAGCTCTTCCAGAGTTTAATGCGTGATTCTTTGTGAAGGGACGCTGGCCAAGTCGTGGAGGAATCTATTAACTATTCTCTATGACCTCGTACACCAGCATGACTGTGGGAAGTAAGAATGTCCTTGTTGGAGTACTTGGGATAAAGAAGGGAAAGAGGAAAATGAACACTTCTCAGTAAGCACTGGAGTATTTAAATTATTTATCTGCCAAACTATTTCCATAAAATATTTTATTATTTATGTGTCTGGGAAAGCAGTGTCCTCAGAGACCAGAAGATGTCAGATTTTTTTCAAGTTGGAGCTACAGGTGATCGTGAGCTTTTTGGTGTGGGTGCTGAGAACTAATCTTGGTCCCTCTAAAGGAGCATTAATCCCCTTTTCTGCTGAGCCATCTCTCAAGGTCTTTTTTCTTAGCTACATTCTTTCCCATGAGTATTGATGTCAATATATGCTGTCGTTTGACATTACCTACTACCAAGGAATCATAATGGCACTACAGCCAATGCCTTTAACTCAAAGACACCTCTCCTCTCTCTTTATATTGTGCTTGCATTCTCTTCTCTCCATTCTTCTTCCTAGAAGCTTCTACTGGTGTCCTATAATCTCAGTCTAACATAGTGAGCCTTCCAAAATTATTTAGTACAAACTACTTCAAAAACATCCCTTGAAGTTCATGATGAGTGGCCTGGAATGCTTTCTCATTTACTGCAATCCACTTACTTATTCTTTTTCTTTTTCCCTTCTTTCCTTTTTTTTTTTATTAATTATGTTATTTATTTACATTTCAAATCTTGTCTCCTTTCCAGGTCTTCCTTCTATGAGCCCTTGACCCCCTCCCCCATCCCCTTCCTTTAGGAGGGTATTCCCCTCACCCACTCATTCTACCTCAAGCCTTGAGCAACCCCCTTCTCTGAGGCATCAAGCCTCCACAGGACCAAAAGCATCCCCTCCCACTGAGGCTAGATAAGGCAGTCCTCTGGGGGCGGGGAATAGAAGATAATGGACTACCCCTTTATGCTTTTTGATTGGTGGCTTAGTCCCTGGGAACTCTGAGGGGTGCGGCTAAATGAAACTTGTTCTTCCTATGGGATTGCAAACCACATCAGTACTTCAGTCCTTCCCCTAACTCCTCCGGCTCAGTCCAGTGGTTGGATATAAGTATCTGCTTCTGTCTTAGTCAGATAGAGCCTCTCAGAGGATAGCCATGCCAGGCTCCTATCTGCAAGCACATCTTGGGATCAGCAATAGTATCGAGGGGTTGGTGTCTGTGCATAGGATAGATCTCTAATTGGGGCCATCTGTGGTTGGCCTTTCCTTCAGCCTGTGCTCCATTTTTTTTTAAATAAATGGAAAGTGGTTATTATGCCAAAAATTCAGAACATCCACGATACAACTCACAGACCATATGAAGCTTTACATGAAGAAAGGCCCAAATGTGAATGCTTCAATCTCTCTTAGAAGGATGAAAAAAATAGTCAGGGGAGGCAAAGGAAGGGAGATAGGAGAGGAAGAGTGAAATGGGAGCAGGATCAAGTATGGGGGAGTCAGGAGAGAAGCCCAGAGGGCCACAGGAATGAATAGAAATATGCAGCAATCTGGGGTGGGGGATAAAGCCACTTTGTAGTGGCTGCTAGAAAGCTCCAGATGCCAAGGATGTGAGTGGCTCTGAGTACGCAATGGAAATGACATCAGCCGAAATGTCCAACATTTTGGGAGATGGGACCTGAAGAGACTACCTCTAGTAGATAATCTGGACCCCCTAGTGGAGGGATGGGGCCACCCATCCATCTCAAAATTTTCGACCCAGATTTGTTCCTGTCTAAAGAAAATGCAGGTACAAAAAATTAAGCAAAGGCTTATCTCTCGCTAACATAGCAAGCTCACCCTCCACTGGGAGAGTATGGTAAGAATGCAGCGCTGTTTTTCTGTTCCAAATGCTTCCTCCTCCAGCAATCCAGGTCACACACTACTCCCAAGCTCCCTCAGGGTTCAGACACAACCTAAGACCATCAACTCCTCTTTCTCAGACATCCACATGATTTTTCACTTGATTATAAAGAAGATCAAGTAAGTACACTATTAAAGAGCATTAAAATACTGTTTTCATAATATCATTCAGATATTCATTTAAGACTTGAAAGATTCTGGAATCTTTGAGAAAGTAATTATTTCCATCACTCTTCAAAGCAAAAATGTAACAATCACAAACACAAAATGCATAAAAGCTAAAAATTTCTCTGCAATTTCACATTCCCATGACATGTTCTATCCTTTTCTAAAATAGGTCTATTTAAAAATATATTTATAAAGTATAAGCTTTTAAAATATTTATTTCTTGGAGATAGTGTTTTCTTGTACCAGCTGGCCTAGAACATGCTTTGTAGCCCAGCCTGGTTTTCAACTCCTGATCCTCAAGTCTTAGCATCTTGAGATAAGGAACTACAATACGCCCCCCTTTTCCCCTTTATACTGGAAAACTTTACTTCATTAAAGGCCAAATTCCAACTTCACTTTTAAAACTTAGAACTCAAAGCTAAATGGAAAACAGATAATGTTTTTACTTTAATGTACTTTGCCAATTCCAGAAAAAAAAATCTTCAATTCCTTAAACAGATGGCAATGCCACCTTTAAAAAATATTAAGTATGTTAAAATAGATACAAACTGATAGTTCTGCTTCTGATAAATGCTGCTGTGGACAACTGAATACTTCCCATTCTGTTTCAGTAATAAATCACGTTCCTGAGTTGAGTTAATAATGAGAATTTTAATCATGTGGATTGAACATATCCTCCAGTTAATAAAATACATATAACCTCCTTTTTATCTTTAATAAAAGATTTTTGCAGCACTCAAATGATTGGTATTACATTTTTAAAGGACCTGAGGTTGATGTTTTTCAATTTTCCTTTCCATTTTACTGGGCTTTTATAATTCAAAGGTAATATGCCCTGTAATTAATAATTCATAAGGTAATTTTAAGGCTTTTATTCAGAAACCTCTTTCCTATTGACTTTAGAATGTGTCATAAAAATGCACGTATTAATGTCTTGGCAAATCCCAGTCCTATATAGATGAGGTCATTGAATTTAAACAAGTCAGAATGCGTGCTTCAAAACCCAGGAGATATCACTTTGAACCTGAAGGCACAGAAGAGACAAATACCGCTTTAAAAGGCTATTTACACCATTATATTCCTCTCAACTGACAATTAACCGCACACTTTTTTCCCTGCTATTCAGGTAATTGTCAAGAACTTTTTTCAATGTTAGAATTATTTTGAGGCATAAATCAAAGGCAAACAGTGCTATTTGAAAGCAATTCTTTAGCGGCTGCTCCAAATGTGACATTTAAGCATCTGGAATCTCTAAAAGATTCATTCACAGATATTTTTACCTGAAGATAAAGCTTTTATTCTCATTATTTTTCAGGCACACGCACACACACACACACACACACACACACACACAAACACACACTGGCATGCACAGATACATCTATGAGAAAAAGAGCACAAGAATGTAATCTTTCTAAGTATTACTCATTTGCTGATTTCCTAAATACATTTCTGGAATTTGCTAGTCAGAAGGTGTCACTTGGCCAAGTGTAAGTAAGTCTTTCATGCCACGGTGTCTACTCACCCAGTATTATACTATATTTTCATAAAACTTCCAAATAATATGATTATTTACGGCAAATAAAAACAAAAAGACCTCAAAAATGAGGATGGTATACTTGGACAAATATCTACCCAACATGTCTCCCAAATATTTGGTTGAGGACTAATGAAAAATATGAACCTAAAAATATTTCTAAACGATTGAAGAGCAACCTAAAGTAAGCCAGGACATTGATGAAGCAATGTACTTTGATGTTTACAAAATCAATTATGCGATAAATGATCATTATATAACTCTATCTCCCCACAACTCTGGGAACAAGTGGTAGATTCATTCTGCATTCCTTAAGCAACTCCTTGAGCAATTGGATATACTTCTTGGTAAGATCTGTTCATTCTGCCATCCACACATTTGTTTATTCAAGTGCAGACATGCACCAAATTTCTCATAGGATCAAGAAAATTCCTGTGTCCTGGGAAGGTAGTTGGGTACATCAAGGAAGATATACAAGTTTAAAAAAAAGTGTATTCACAAGGTAAAATGTTCTATTAGGAAGCACGTGACAATATAATGTCCCCAAAGCAAAGAAGTGGGTTGGATGTGGAACATCAAAAATTTGCATTCATCACCTGGACAGGACAAGAAATAAGTCATTCTAGTCATAGAGAGGAGTAGAAGAAAGGACCCCAGAGATGAAACACCAAGACTGACTTGTGGATGGAATACAGAGGGCTTAAAGATTAGAGGAGATACTCTAAAGGAAATGCCAGAAAGATCATGGTATATAACTTCACTCAACCAGTCCATGAAACTTGGATTTTATTCTCTGCTTAGTTTTGAGTCATTAACAGTGTATTCAGAATATTTGCCTTTCACATTACAAAGAACAACTGGAAGCAAATACTGAAACACTGGAGACTCTAGAAGTACTCAAGCACGGTGACATTAGTGCTGACTTCAGACAGGAGTAGGTGAATACACTGGCTATCACAAGGTAATATGTGAAACTCATTTGGGACATACTGGATCATAGGAAGGAAGACACCAGGGTGAGTTTATGGTTGACTTTGAAACCCATCTTTAGTAATAAGGTGATGATGCTTCTCATGGAAAGGGGAATGAGGAAAGATATACCAGCTTGGAATTAAAGGTAACGTAATTTACATATATCATTTCGGGTCCCAAATTAGAGTTACAGAATCTCAGGAGATAGTTTGAATATATAATCCAAGTCCAGTAAAGAGATCTGGGTGAGGGAGGTAGACTCAACTCCTAAGAGGATGGTTTGTCCCTTACCTAGTTGAGATCATCCCTGGGGCATTTGCTTGTCTTCACCCATATTTACATTTAGCAATCCATATTTATAGACTTTTCACGCATGAACGGAGTTAAAAATCTTGAATTTCTAGCACAATAATTTAATGTTCATGATCTCCCATTCCTTACTAAAATTTTATGCAAAACTTTCTTACCTCTTGTTCATTCTTCAAGAGGAAATTCATGTCTCCTGAAGAGTCTTTAGCACATAGATTCTTACATATATTTGATAAAGGAATGCATAAGATAAAATGCCCAACAAGTGTTTTAAAATGATTCCAAATGCCTTGCCTTCTATTCATTTCTAAAATAAACACATTATTTTATATTCAAGCAATATAGCTTTCTAAAGTACTTTTCTTCCATCCACTATAGTCATTATAAAGCTAGGTACATATTTATCTCCTATTACTATCTTTGAGTTAATAAAGAAAAAGTTGAGAACCCCTTATGTGCAGGTCTTTCCAAATATACAAATATTTAAAATTTGGAATGTATAAACATTTGGACATGAAACACATCAAAATCACTAATAATTTCTGAAGACTATTATTTTCAACTGCATGGCCTTCCTGTTTTGTGTATTTCTAGTTGTGCTTTATCTCCTCTGTTTTACTTCAAAAGTAAAATTACCTGCACTATTCCTTGAAAGTTCAAATGCTAACCTCATCACCCCAACCCACAGTCATAAGTTCAACTCTACTTGTTCCTTTCTTCCAACGCTGCTTTTTATCTGCTTCCTTTTCTCTTGCTGATTTTTTTCTTCTTGTTTCAAATGCCCACCAGTGTTCCCTGCTGTTGAACTCAAATGGGTTGTTAACAAGCAAAGGGATGAGAGACCTAGTTACCTGCTGGAGAAGAGTTTTGAAGAGGTCTGGATTGTCAGGCTTCAGACTCCAGGTCATGCCAGACCAGCAGCAAAAGAAATTAGATCCTCCATACCAGGTAGGGAGGTATTTTGTCTGAGACTCAGAACCCCACTAAAAGCCCAGGCACACTGGGGACACTGACAACTCTCAACCTCTCCACTTTGTTTCTGGTGCACACAAAGAGAAAAAGAGACCTGCTTTTGAAGGATAACCTTCTTGCAGAGTAAATTATACCCAGAATCCTCCCTGACACCAGGTGACTCATTTCCCAGCTTTATGCTGGCCAGGCTGTTTGACCCTGCTTATTGGGAGGGAGTCCTTAGGGGGCATCATCTCTCATTGAGTACAGCTACAGCCACAGAGACAGCTGTCCTCTCAGCCTCTGATCAAGGTTCCAAAGGTCTAGGCAGAAACTCCCTGGGAGTGTCTATAGTATCCGATGCCTGAGTGTGCTCTAATTTGTCACGGTACTGATTAAGTACATACATAACAGATGGTGTCTTGTTTTAGATGAAGATGAGTAGGTGAGAAATTGTCTGGCTACATAGAAAAATTTTAATTAAAAAAAAAGGAAAAATAATCTGCAGCTGGCATGTCATTTTTACCCCATAAGCACACATGTTCTCGTTCACTTTTAAAAGCCACGAAGACAAAACTCCAACTCTCTCAAGTTGGGGAGAACCTAAGATTCACAGTCTCTTGCCACTGGTATACGGAGTTAGAAAATCATCCCTTTAGAGAGAAACAGTCACATTTATTTATTTATCCTTCCTTTTCTCAGAATGGATGGAAGCAGAATAAGATTTTGTGAAGTTGCCCAGAATTTGGATCCTGCAATGCTCATGTGAACTTCACTTGGAAACATACAAACTCCATACCAGAGTAACTCGGGACTAGGGAGGAGGGCCAGATTGGGGTATTTTAACAAACCCTATAGGTAGGTCTTTATGGGTTAACATTTAAGAACCATTGTTACATATTATTGAAAACTCAGATGCAGATGTATGCAGTCAACCGTTGGACTGAACACAGAGACCCCAATGGAGAAGTTAGGGCAAGAACTGAAGGAGCTGAAGGGGTTTGCAACCCCATAGGAAGAACAACAATATCAACCAACAAGAACCACGCCCCCTGCCAAAAAAGCTATGTATATAATGCTATCCATTTGTCTTTCTTGGAATATAGTTTTGTCTTTTACTCTAGTGATATTACAATAGGAAGTTTTTCGTTTATTGGAGGAATCAACTCTTTCTTTTCTGTATGAAGCTCAGGACATACAGAAAAGGGAGAAATATGGTTGAAACTTAGCTTCATTTTGTTGGTGGTGGTGGTGGTGATTTGCCGTTTTTTTGGTGTGGTTGTTCATTTTTTGGTTTTGTTGCTTTTTGCTTTGAATTCACAATAACGAATTTACAGCCTAGCATTTGTTAAGATGTCTGAATTTTAAAAATAATAATACAAACCTGTTTTATAAATGTATCAGAACTTTTGGTAACATTATAACTATCCATTCTTTTGCAAACAAACTTTGGCGTCTATGATTGGTGGAGTCTTTTCAAATTGTCTCAGTCTTCTTGATATAAAACTATGAGACTTTGAAAACTATCCCTGGTTTTCATGGGGCACAATGTCTGAAAATTGTCATAAATTCTCTCCTCCTATCATCTGAATTATCAAACTCTCCAGTTAGTCGTGCTTTCTTTCAGTGTATAAAGACATTTCAGATTAAAAGCTGAGCACTGGGGATGTAATAGCCACTGGTTTTGTCATCACTTGTAGGCCTTTCTGGTGAACACAATTGAGAATTATCGTTCAATAAAATTGCATTATGAGGCCACATAAGTGTTTTTAAAACATTTTAACCTTTCAACTCTCAAATATGCTAACATAATTACTCATTTAGATTTATTTCACAGTATAGACCCACCAAACTCAAAATAAAATATTACTATGGAAATACTGTTATCAAAAATGTTCGACGCTATTTTCTAGTTCTTTTTGTCCTAAAGTCTTAGTTTACCAAGAATATACAACCAAATTACTGAAATTTAATTCCTTCCTGTGTGATGATTCTGTTCCTGTGAAAGTCAGTATGGGAGCTATTAGCCATACATGCCATTAAATGTTTAATTTGACATAAACAGAATGTATCACTTAGGTTCTCAGTCACATATTTCTAGAATTCAGTAAACATATGTGGTCAGGGGCTACTGCAGAGTAGCACACCAGGGGCACATAACGTTTTTATCATCGTTGCAAAACCATTAGGAAGCACTGATCACTGGGTACCTCATTAATACGTGAATTTTCTTCTTAATTTTCAAATTGACAATTGGTTCATACCTCATGTATTTTGTAATATTAGAAAAGAATGCAATTCTGAGGACAGGTCCTTTATTCATTGATGTCCAATTTCAGGGCCTGTCTTCTCTGTTTTAGTCCCTTTACCATAATTAAATGGACCAGATTTACTAATTATAAGGGGGAAATTACAGATTTACAGATTTCAAATGACACGCCAATCAATGTTTTAAAAATATTGTGATTAAAAAATCTTAACATTTCTCCTTCCATTGATTATTTTCACTTAAACAGATACGTGTAACTAGATACAGAGTTACATACATGTAAATGTCATGCAACTTTCTTAGGTAAATGACATGTTATGAATGACTTAGTTAAATAAGATTTCTTTTAAAAAGCAAGAATGCTTTGATGACTAATCCTTTAAAAATAAAGCAACCCTGATTTTCCACCAGAGATTTTTCTTTCTTTCAAAGCAAATGCACCTGGAGAAGTGCACAATTGAGACACTCAATCCAAGGGAAATTCAGTAACAGGGCATTTGTTAATACAGTAACTTAAAGATCAAGTTCAGGTTGTGAATGTCCCAAGTGGTGGATGAGAGGTGCCATGTATGTGGGAACACAAGAGGATGCCAGAGAGTGGCACTAGCTAGTTCGCTAATAAGAAAATTTCAAATCCATGGTGTTGGTTGCCAGCAAATGCAATTTTTAAAAGGGTGGAACATGTTCATATTTCCTTAGTTTTTGTCAACAACTTAACAGCTGTGTTCCAAATGGACTGAAGTTGAGCCAAAATATTGTCTGGCAGCCCTGAAAACAGAATCTGACAATAATTGATTTTCGGAGCATTCACAGTATGAATCCCAACATTCCACAGTCTGGGGACAGAGTGGAAACAGGAGGAGCTGAACAGACACTTATTTTTTTTTTTTAATTTTGTGCACAGTGCATGACCAAAGAAAGTTTGAACAAGACTTTAGCCTCATCATTGTGCTCTGTTTCTTAAGGCACAATGAAATCTTTATGATGGTAAATAGTAAGTTTCTGTTTGGATGTCATCTTTAAAGCTAAGTGGGATGTGTTCTGCTATTGTGCTACTGTGTTTAGGTATGATTCAAGACATTATGCAGAGAAGCTTGCTCTCCCCATTTGAAAATAAGAAAAGCAGTGAGTGTTAAGAGAACAAAAAGAACGATATGAAATGTTACCTGTTCCCAAAGTTCTTGGAAACCTGTAATTCTTTACAAGACTTGAATGTGAATGAAACTGCAAGCACAACTTTGTGTGCTAACTTTCTGAAATCGGTTGACCCACAAGCCAATGTTATTGAAATAATTTTGAAACCTGTATGATGAGCTTCTTATTCTAACTTTTAGTGTGAACCAGGGCCAAACAATAAAAAAAATCTAAACTAAACAAATAAAACTGAAAATATAGATGGAATGTAGATGAGCAGAGCTCTAGAGTTTTAGCATAAAAGGTGGGAGCTGAAAAGTGAAGCTACGAAAATAAATTCAAAGGTCTACTTGTCAATCATTTCCTCCGGAAAAGGGAACTGGTGACCTATGAGTTTATTTTGTAATGTTTATCTCTCATACCATAGACCATATCAAAGTAGACTTAAGAGTTCCTGTGTTCCTGTCCAGAACTCTTCTCTTTTTTAGTTTCATATTATGTATTTCCACCTAAACATAGGTCCCAAATAACTTCTCTTTCAAAACACAATAAATGATCGTTTTATTGAGAGTGTGAGCTTCCAGAATGGCATGTTCTCACTGACCCCCAATTTCCTGATTGTAGAGTGCAACAGCTCTCACTTCTGGCATCTCAAAAATCCCAGATGGCTTAGCTGACCTGGACTACGGGTCAATGTTTCCCAGGCCTTTGGCTCTGCAGAACTGTTGAAGAGTTTTGATCTTGCGATATATTTACTTTGCTTACTCCAGCCAAAATATGTTTCTGTCTGAAAAGGTTTGCCTGAATAATCTTTCCTTGTTACCTTATGTTCACTCCACTTTTAAGCGTATTTGACACTCATTTAACATCTTCCACACTCTAGTCCACCACATACATTTAGATACTTTTCAAAACAGTGATTGATTAGAAGCACTAATAACAAATGCAAAAGCAAATTTAATCCTTTGAGTACTTAAATGTCAGGCAATTTGTACATGCTATCATTAGGACTGTTCTTTAAGATGTAGTAACACTGACTTATAGATGAAGAACTTGCCATGGAGTACTTAAAGAAATTTCTCCAGGTCTGCAGAACAGAGAGAACTCTCTATCTTCAAATGTAATACTCTTCTTGGACTACTAACCTGTCTTAAAAGCAAGGACTACTTTCCTGCTAACTTACTATTCTGTATTTGTTTTCCAGCTTGTTAGTTAAGAATTTGGAGATCTAAAAGAGATAGTTTTATAACAGGTTTCATGGTATTCTTGCTCTTACAATCTTTGCAACATCCCTTTCTCTATATTCCCTGATCTACTGATACTCAATCTGTGATATAGATTCATTGGAACTGGGCTCACATGATCCAGTAATCTCTGTACTGTGCTCAGTTGTGATCTTCTGTGATGTTCTCCATTTGTTACAAGGAGAGTTTTTGTTTGTTTCTTTGTTTGTTTGATGAGGAATGTTATCCAGAAATGGCCCCATGAGCAAAATCAAATAATAGCATGCCAATACATACTTTAACATTGAAGAAGGGAAATTTTACAAGATTCCAGTTTAGGCAAGTAACTACAGGCAACTAGTGGCAGCTAGGAGGAGAATTAACCTCTCTAAGTGATGAGTCTCCTTATTTGTTCTCTAGGGCAGAGTGCTTAGCCCTGAACTCACATATATAAACAGAAGTACACCAAGCAGGCTATATTTGTGTGCACCCAAGTGCATATACTTATATGTAACAATATTAACCAATGTAAGTGAGGCTATCAATTTGATATTTGTGGAGGACATGGAATAGCTGGAGGTTGCAAAGGGAAAGAGAAAATAATGTGCTTTTATTTTAATTAAAATCATAATTTATCAGTCCCCAGCTCCGGAAAAAGAAAAAAAAGAAAAAAAAGAAAAAAATCATAATTTAAAAATAAAAAGAAATAGGATATCAAGGACATGATGGGATATCCACAATAGGGAAGTCAGTCGTTACAAGAGCAGTTTCACCTTAGTATTTCTCAGCACTCCTCCCTGCTAAGCTAATTTGTGGATTTTTAGCTCTTCTTAAAGCTACAGTGTAAAGTACAATGTCAGCTACCCTGCTCCAGTCCAACTCCCACCCCTCCCTTGAAATTCCTAGTCTTCAATACTTTTCTATTGTCTCTCAAAACACTCTTCCCCAAAACTATCTTATCCAGTATAACGTGTGTGTGTGTGTGTGTATGTGTGTGTGTGTGTGTGTGTGTGTGTGTGTGTGTTTCCTCTTAAGTTTGCTTCTCTTAAGGAATGTATCCTATGACAAAAATCTAAGTAGTTTGCCTCTGTTGACAAAGAGTTTCAAATTATATATTGAACATATGTCATTTTTCAAATATAAAAAGAAGTTCTCAGGTACACTTGTGCATTCCTGTAGTCCTAATACATAGTTGCTAAATTAGTTTGAAGTCATCCTAGACACATTGCAAGTGTGTTTTTAAAGAAAAAGGTTGAGTTGGGAAGAATTTTATTGAAGTAGAAAGTGCAAATCAGCACATTACTAATCCATGTATTTTGGTATTTCTTCATTTTCTAGCTCATTATTTTATCATCCATGTTACTCGCAAAAAGAAAGACTTAAATATTGTAAAGCTCATTAGGAATGTGGAAGAAATAATAAGAATTGCTTTCCAGAAAAATGTATGCACACTCACACTAAATTAACTAAATTTAGCTACTAAAATTAACTAAATGACAGGTAGCAAAATGGTCCTTGTGCCTTCTTTTCAGCATTATGATAATCAATGTGGACTAACTTTGTGGAAAAAAAGAACACATGTCAAGGGATTTATAGGCTATCCCTTTCACAGACCTATACCATTACTGATCCTAGCTTTGATAATACCCATCTGGCTGTATGTCTGCCACAAATTTAATATAGTGAAAAGGTTTGTTAGATCTTACACAGAGGGTGAGGGGTCACTGTAGAACATCTATGATCTTTAAGGGTATCTGTATTGCTCTTCCATTGATATGAATAAGGCTGACTGCTAAAGTGGAAGATGTCAGTTGGCCTCTGTAAGATAAATCAAGATTCACAAAACCCCGCTTGACACAATATGCCTCTGGATTATGTTCATCCTATATTTTTCTGCAGAGCTGAAGTTTACTATGTGACTATCCATAAGAATGGGCATTCTTCAACCTCTTCACAATTTGCTTGAGTGTTACTTCTAGTCAAAAGTACTCTAGAATTCACATTTTAATAAGACATCAACATATTACATCTATTTGAATGCTTATATCAGTATTAATAGCATATTCCCTTAAAATTTCTGCTATGAAAGTTGAAAATCTACTATACATATACTAATTCTAATGGGAGTCATGAGGACATGAGGTTAGAAATGATAGCACATTCATCAGTTATCGATCTTAGAGCCTGAGTCATTGGGGTTCTGATCAGGAACTTGTCTCCTGGCCGAGCGTGGTGGCGCGCGCCTGTAATCCCAGTAGCTTGGGAGGCTGGGGCAGGATTGTGCTTGAGAGTTCAAGGCCAGCATCCTGGGTGTCAGGAACTTGTCTCCTGCATCAGCGGGTTCAAGGATATTTCCCACTTTCTTTTCTATGAAATTTAGTGTATCAGGTGTTATGTTGAGGTGCATGGTCCACTTGGACTTGAGTTCTGTGCAGGGTGATAAGTATGAATCTATTTTCATCCTTCTACATGTAGACATCCAGTTAGTTTGACACCATTTGTTGAAGATGCTTTCATTTTTCCACTTTATGGTTTTGGCCTCTTTATCAAAACTCAAGTGTTCATAGATAGGTGGATTTACTTCTGGGTCTTTAATTCCAGTCCATTGCTCAATGTGTGTGTCTCTGTACGAATGCCATGCAGTTTTTATCACTAGTGCTCTGTAGTACAGCTTGAGGCCAGGGATATGATTCTTCCAGAAGTTCTTTTACTGCTCAGGATTGTTTTGGATATCCTGGGATTTTTATTTTTCCCCATGAAGTTGAGAATTGCTCCTTCAGGGTCCTTAAAAATGTGTTGGAATTTGGATGAGAATCGCATTACATTTGTAGATTGCCTTTGGTAAGGTGACCATTTTCACTATGTCAATCCTTCCTATCCATGAGCATGGGAGAGCTTTCCATCTTCTGAGATCTTCAACTTCTTTCTTCAGAGAGTTGAAGCTCTTGTCATAAAGATAGATCTTCCCCTTGCTTGGTTAGAGTTACAATGAGACATTACATATTATTCATGGCTATTATAGAGGCTGTGTTTCCCTAATTTCTTTCTCAGCCCATTTATTATTTATTATTTGTATAAAGGAAGGCTAATAATTACCTTGAGTTTACTTTGTATCCAATCACTTACTTTGACCAGAAAGAAACACCACTGTAGCAACAGAGGCACCAATCCACCCTCAAAATTTTCAACCCCAAATTTATTCAGTCTGCAAGTAAGGTAGGCATGGAGAAAGGAGCAGAGTCTGAGGAGCAGCCAATAACCAGCCCAGCTTGAGACCCATCCTACGGGCAAGCACCAATCTCCAACACTATTAATGATATTATTGTACTTGCAGACAGAAGCATGTTGTCCTATGACAGGCTCCTTCTAGCAGCCGATTCCTACAGACGCCCACAGCCAAATATTACATGGAGCTTGGGGACACTTATGGAAGAATAATAAGAAGGATTGTGGGCCCCAAAGAGGGCAGGAGATCCACAGGAAGACCAACAGGGTCAACTAACCTAGACTCTTGTGGCTCGTAGTCTGAACCACCAACCAAAGAACATACTCAGGCCTCCCTGCACATATGTAACACACGTGCAGCTTTGTCTTCATGTGGATCCTGAACAACTGGAACAGGGGTCCCAAAAGCCGTTAACTGTACATGGGATATGTTTCACTGCCTCATCATGCCTCAGAGGGAACACCACATAGTGTTAAAGTGCCAGGGTAGGGGAATATCAAGGGGGGCCCACCTACTCAGAACTGAAGGGGAGACAAGATGGGGGAAGTATTGTGGAAGGGAGTGACAAGGAGGGGGTCAGTGGACAGGATGTAATGTGAATAAGTGAAATAACAATAAATAAAATTAATTAAAAATGATAGGACATGTAAAAGAATCAAGGAACGACCTCAAACTATCAGTAACCTAGAGTTTGAGTCTTGATAGCCTGAGTCACCTGCAGTTTCTCTCAGGAACACAACACAAAGTTTCAGGAACAAACAAATAATGGAAAAAAAAAGGAAATAATTTCCTGAATTAACTGCTACAAATAACAAGCAAGAAAAATTGAGCATTGTACCTATTTGATTCTAAATAAATGGATGTGATCATACTGGCAGATATGGGAGACACAAAACCAGCCAAGTTAAATAGACAGAGACTATGCCAAGAGTCTTAAAGAAATTAGAAGACAAAAGTCAAGACTCAGCCCTGGCAATGAAACAGAGGACCTATGTAAAGACTGCAAGTGTGGAAAGGAGGCTGGGGCCACCTGTCCAAACACATGCTGCTCTGCTCTGGGAAAGAAATGGAGATTATTTCACAATTCTATGGCAAAAAAGGTCTTTCAAAGCAGAAGGTGAATACTAAAATTGTGGAACATATAAACCTGAATGGGAAACCACTCAGGATAAAGAAAAATCCAGTGGCATATGTTGTTATAACTATGTTGTGATCCCAACACTTGGCCTTAAGGCAATGTTCTACCTTACCCAGGTTGTTTCTGAATCTACCTTTTAGTGTTAGTCAATAATATCAGATCAAGGAACTATACAGTTGAAGTGGTTACTTACAGGCAGCAAGAACCAAGTCCATTTGTGAAAACCCTGCTCAGGGACATGATTTTAAAGGTACTAGAAGAGTGAAAATATCTTCTTGGAATTCTTCCATAGACATTATTTCTTTCAACTAAGATTTTAGAAGGGTTGTACAACATCAAGTTCAGAGTTTTGTTTCTTATAAGTTACCTAGAGAAAAATGATTGTGTATTCTTTATAGTTGAAGAAAATAGCACACACCTCAGTTCTAACAGAAATAGGAATGAGGCAGAGATAGAAAATTGGACAGCTAAGAAAGAGGAGGGTGTATCTATTTTGTTGTATTACTGGCTTAGAGGTACTTGAACATAATTTATTATTTAAAATAATTTTCAAATGTATCCTACAGGTGACTATAAGAAGTCAACAAAAGTATGACAGAGTTCATTATGCAATGGAAACTATTTCAAGTTTCAGTGCAAGCAATTTGCCTTGATTTTTGAAGTAATGAGAATTAAAATTTTGAGCCAGACATTAGTGTTGATCTGTAATCACAGCAGGTGTATAGAGCAGGTGGATTATAAGTTTGAGAGCACCTAGGACTATATATTGAAGACTACATCAGATTCTCTCTCTCTCTCTCTCTCTCTCTCTCTCTCTCTCTCTCTCTCTCTCACACACACACACACACACACACACACACACACCACACAATTAGAAATTTAATTAATGAACCTGTCTGTATTTTGTTCGATTATTGTTAAGTGGGGGTGTGTATTTAAACTATAAAATGATATGTCTGAAAAGATATATAAAAGAACATGACATCTCAGCCCTGTCATTAATAGAGCAAGGAAAGCAAATAAAGGGACTGCAGTGTGGAGAACTGAGTAATGTCCTCCAAAGATATTCTAATCTTAGACTTGAGACTTTGTTGGCGATTTGTGGGTTTATAATTGTCTATGGAACACACCACTGGTTCTGTCTGTAAGTATGTACTTAAAAGATGTTTAATTAAGAAAGGAAGATCCTAAGTGTAAAAGTCTGATCATGACGCTGAAGAAAAAAAAAAAGAAAGGAATTTCCACTCAATATGGACAGCAGTGTCTATGGTTAACATTTCAGACTGATGAAAGTAAAATTAAAGAAAGACAAAGAAGATAAAGGAAGAGGAGGAGGAGGAAGAGGAGGAGGAAGATGAGGAGGAGGAGGAGAAGGAGGAGGAACAGGAGAGGAGGAAAAGAAGAAAGGAGGAGGCAGAAGCAGAAGAGAAAAGAGGAGGCCCACTGAGAACAAGTGTATATCCCCCTATTCTTGACTGGTTGTGACCAGCCTCCTCCTATTCCTGCCTTCATGCTTCCCTAACCTGACAAATTCCATACCCTCAAATTGTCACCCAAACAAAAGCCATTCTTTGTTTCTTAGGTTGCTTTTGTTAAGTATTTCTTCACATTACCAGGAAAACATACTTAATACACTGAAATTTGTGAATTTTATCTTTTGTGGCCAAAGGGTAATTTAATGATAAACTGAATAAAGAAATAAGATAGAAAGATTGCTATGGATTATTAAGGTCAGAGTTAAATGTATTCTTAAGAGTCCTGACAAAAAGAAGAATAATATTCAATGACAGAAGAGAGAAGTAATGTGATGTTACAAACAAGAAGGTCCCTAGATGATGGAGACTGTAGGAATAGACTAGTGGCTGAGGATGCAGGGAGGCTCCAGACACTAAATGAGGTGAGGAACCAAAGCCTCCATTAGAATTTATCTGCTGACGATGTGATTTTAAAGCACTAACATCTACATTTGAGTTCCTATACCCAAAACTGAGATAAAATATATTTCATCTATTGAAGTGATTAAATCTATGTTGACTTGCTATCGAAACCAGAGGAAGTTAGTACACATGGTAACCAAGAACATGGTTGTCAGGTTCAAAAAAATTAATTAGAAAACTGTCCCTAACACTGAATAACTAGGGACTTAATTTCCAGTAAATTCAGCTTCCTTGTGTTGTGCATAATTAATGAAATAGTTCATCCAAACCATTTCAACACAAATTAGGACACAGAATGTGTTCAGTAATCCTTATGGAAGGGAGGATCTGACGATTGCCGAATCCAGCTACGTCCCAGGTACTTCATGGCTTGAAAGTCACTTCAGCTCCAAGAGCATTTTGGGATGTAGAGATTTCTGTTTATCATTATTTTCCAAATTAACAATCTGTGATTGACAATCTGTGTGACTTGTGTGGTTTATTATTAGCCCATATTAAACTCCAACACTAGCTTTGTCTTCTGATAACTTGGGAACAAATATACTAGAGGTGTTTTCAAATCAAACGAGTTCAAGGTGAAGGTACCAAATATAGTTGATAGAAATGCAGTGTCAGGAATCTGTCAAATCTTGCTCCCAGCCTCTCATTATTCATGAGCAAAAATAAATCTATTGGATATTAATAGGAAACTAATAATGAAACAAATACCGGGCCCATTTATTCATTAAATAATTTTAATGATAAATTTTATTAAATTATTTTGTCTCTAAAGGCCCAGAAAATCAGATATCTTTGCTACCTTATTTTGCAAAGTATTGTTTTACAATATATACTCTAATTGAGCTGTAATACTCTTAAAGAATATCACTTTAGTAATATAATGCAAAATTCCCCTTTACTCTTAGAATCTGTCATAATCTTTTTTCTCCCCTAAAAATACATATTGATGAACGTGAGTGACATTAGAAGAATTCTATTTCATAGTTTTATTTGAACTAAAGTTTAAAAAAAAAGGGACTTTAATGATGTCCACGAAGGCATCATTTGAGGATAACGAGTTAATTGGTGATAAAGTTTATTCACAGACTTACCAACACTGTCTGTTTCTGTGGCAACACAAAGATAGTTGTGGAAAATGAATCTTGGTCTGATCATAATTAAACCCTCAATATAGACACAATTCATATCTTCAGAATACTCTCTGCCATGGCAACCAGGACTATTTGGGCTCTGCTTATTCTGGGGATACTGTAGGATCCAAATGTCCCAAACGGCAGTGGCTTTCGATCAGACTCCATCACAGTAGCTCTAAAGAAGTTCTGTATTTCACGTCAATGTCTGCGAAACTATCTTCTCTGTCTTCATACTCATCAGCTAATTAACTTGCTTAGTAACCGCATAAGGTTCCAAAAACATTATACATGAAAAGCTAAAACTCAGAAAGGGGAAGAGATACCTTTCAGATAATGTATTTCATCACCTGGAGACCAAATATTAGAACTCAAGCACCCCAACGCCTCACCTCATTCTTCTCCATCCAAACCATCTGAGACACAAATTAGAAATAGTCTGATAGTATACTATATATAATCCAAAAATATCCGAATTTATGATTTATACTTCATTTTAAAAAAAAAAAAATCCTGGCTAATGACCCAGAAGAATGAGTATTTATCTCTCAGTATTGTTAAAGAAGCTTCCTAGTGTACTCTTTGCATAGGAGAAAATAAGTGGACCTCAAAAGTTTCTATGAGGTTAAGGATCTACAAAGGGCAATAAATTTAGTTAAAGGCTGTTAGATAAGATCTGATCCCAACTGTCATCCCTACCCTCTTTTCACATGCTTAATGTTCTCTGAACTGTCCTATTGTACTTTTTTCTCTCTAAGATACAGAGATTAATTAGAAAAGCCAAAGACAAAAAAAAAAGTCAGATCTGTCTACTTATAGAGGATAGAAGGATCCTGACAGTAGAAACGAGGAGTTTCTTTATTTTGGTTTTGGAATAATATTCACTTAATATTCACTAAATCTCATGCTTAGTGTCTTACACATAATATAATTTTTGCTGAACAAAAAATCAAAATTAATAACATGCCTACTGTGACTCATTTATGTTTCTTCTATGTGTAAACTACTCAAAATACTTGGAAAAATAAAATCAATAGTTGTGTCTGTGATAGTTTGGAAAAGAATGGCTACCATAGACTTATCTATGTTAATGGTTGACCCATTCACATTCAATAGTGCCATCGAATGTCACTATTAGGAGGTGTAGCCTTTTTGGAGGAAATGTCTCACTGTGTAGGTAGGCTTTGAGGTCTTATACAGGTTTTAAGTCTGACCAGTGTGTCTCAGTTCCCTTCCTGCTGCCTGCTGAACTTGGTGTAGAACACCCAGCTTCTTCTCCAGCACCAGGTCTGCCTGCACACTGCCATGTTTCCTCCCAGACTAAACCTCTGAAGTTCAAGCCAGTCCCAATTAAATGATGTTCTTCATAAGAATTACATGGTCATGGTGTCTCTTCACGGCAATAAAAATCTTAATTTAGACAGCAGTTGGTACCACGGACTGGAGTAGTGCTGTGACAGGCCTTACCATGGTTCTGTTTGGAGAAATGCAGTCTTCAGAACTTTGGAGCCTTGGAACACTTTAAACGGGCTTAATGAGCCATTTTCCTGGAAGCATATTGGGTGCTGAGGGTAATTCGAACTGTAAGGGTATGGCTCAAGAGGTTTTAGAGTTTCTATGACTTAGAAACCATTCTTGTGTTATTTTGGTCAATAATATAGCTGGTTTTGGTCCTCATCTGAAAAGTGTGCCTGAGGCATAGCGGCAAAAGTCAAGAATTTTGGATTAATTCTATTGGGATAAGAAATCTAAAAACAGCCTAATGTAGACTCTGTTCTGTGGTTATTAGTGTTTACTCTCATGCAGATTTATAATAAAAAGAAGCAAGATAAGCAAAGAAAAATAGAAAAATGTTCAATTTGAAGAAATAAGGGGACACCAGGAAGTAGAATAGAAGTAAATTATGTGTTCAGGTTGAGAAACTGATTAAAGAAATGCCTGATGTTAAAGGGAATAAATAGAGTGATGAACACAGGGCATGATCTCACCCAGCTAAGCTTCCAATTTGTAAAAAGAAATTAAAGAAAACCTCAGAACCAGATATAGTGGTACATGCCTTTTATACCAGCACTTCAGGTATAAAAGGACAGTCTTGTCTACTGAGTGAGTTCTAGGGAAGCAAAGTAGGCAATGATGGAAATCAAAAGTTGGTGAAGAAATAATGGAACAAGGGATCACCAGCAGTGAGAAAACGTTGGAAGCTTTGTCTGCATGGTTTTGGATTTAGAGTCAAGAATAGAATAAAGGGTACGGAATTTCTTTCCCCAACTAAAGACAGCCACTAGAGCCAGCCATGTGTCAGGAGTGTCCCTTCATGGACACCCAGAGAAACCATAATGTGAAGGTGAAACCCGGATGGCCTTGGAAACCCTAAGATTTTGGAGATGCCAAAGTCCTGAGATTCCTAAGGAGAGCTGCTAATGGGGAGTGGATCCAGCCCAACAGAAAGAAATGTGCGGCTGTTGACAAAGCTGAAAGGAGTTGGAGAGCTGAAGTAAGCTTTGACGACAGACACTGAGATGCAGAGTTTGGAGTCTGCCAGGCTGTTTGTTGTCTTGCTTTCATCCACTATTTCCTCACTATGCTCCTTTTCCTACCTTTTGGAATGGTAATATATATCCTGTGCCATTATATGTTAGAAGTGTGGTAGGGCCACAAACCTATGGGGGTGGGGAGATGGGGAATGAAATTTGGTGGTTTGAATAGGAATGGTCCCCATAAATGTGTGTGAATGCTTAGCCCATAGGTAATGGCAATATGAGGAGATGTGCTTCTGCTAGATGTAGCCTTGTTGAGAAAATATGTCACTGTGGAAGTAGGCTTTAAAGTCTTCTAACCTCAAGCCTGGCCGATGTGTCTGTTCCCTTCCTGCTCCCTGCTGATCTAGATGTAGAACTCGCAGCTCCTTCTCAAGCACCTACCTGGAAACTCACATGTTCCATGCCATGATGATAATGGACAAAAACCTCTGAAATGTAAGCTAGTCCCAAGTAAATGTTTTTCTTTATAAGAGTTGCTGTGATCATAGTCTCTCTTTACAGCAATAAAATCTTAACTAAGACAGTGTTCAACATGATATAATAAATTTACCAGACCCCTGTTCTGTTTTTGTTTGTTTGTATGTTTGTTATTGTTTTTAAATAGAGCATCAACCTATCTGTACTTCTTAGCCTCACCTAGAGTTAGGTGGGAAAATAATACTTAGATTGGTCCACTAGAAGATGATCAAAGGTAAGATACACAATATCTTTTAAGCAATTCTCTATCTTTTTCTCTCTCATGACACCTGGACACCAAAACATTAGAGGTGAATTTAGAGCCTTGGAATATGGTAAAGCCAAAAGTTACTGTGGATTTCTGAACACATAGAGCAGAATTCCTACATCATTACCACAACCATCATCACTATCACTGCCTCACACTGCACTAACACAGGATGTAGAAAACTTTCAATTTTTAAGTATGTGAGTGCATTCAAACCACTATAATAAAAAATCAATAAACTAGGTAGCTTATCGAAAAAGAAATTTATTTTTTACCATGCTGGAATTGGAAGCTGAGAAGGGCAAATTTACAAAAATTCAATCTAGCATTAAGCTACTTAGAGTTTTGGAAGAGTTTTCCCACATACTCTGAGATTGAGTCTACATTTCTTATTTTTTCTGCATATCGCCTATTGATCTCACTTTCCATAACAAAGCTTTACCTTTACATATAACATTTAGGCTGATGGAAAAGGAAAGAGAATCCTGGACCTCAGTTCTCCTGCAAAGAGTTCTCAATAAACAACTCATGCCCACAGTTTCATTGGTTAAATTTATTCCTTTAAATGTATTCTTTTCATACAGGTTTCTAATAAACATACTGATTGATCCATTCCTAAAAGCCAAGTGGTCACAACTTAGTGGTCTAAGTTAACAGATATGTTTGTAAAGAGAAGAGATAAATCTGAAAGTTCAACCTGGGTACCGCCTATTAAGGAGCTACACAGTCTGCATTAGTATCCATTTGCTTTATAAGTGTAGAAATAAAAGCCTTTGATTCCAAATCTTACTTTCAGTAGAAAAGATACGTTGGCTGAAGCCTGACATATTGGAAGAGTAGCGTATAACAATATTTAAATCCTTTAGATAATTGCATGTAAATCCCTGACACATGCAAGGCTATATTGCTTTATCCTTTATTATATTTTATGATTTCACATCTAATAATTTGTGTGGTATTTCCCAGTTGTGAAATGTCCCTGATTGCCAGTGATTAAGATTAAATGAGAAGATTGCTCTCCTCCCCCAGGTGGTTGTTAGGAAACATCTGAATCATAGTGAGTTGCTCAGTGAGCTGAGAGAGTGCCTCTCCCTAGCAATCTTGAGGTTGCAAAAGTAAACATTCAACACATAAGGCATCAACACACTTATTTGCACTGCAGGTTTCTACTCCAAAGTATCCATTTTCTTTATGATTTAGAAAATAAAAAGCTTTTTAGTAAGGAAAAGCAAGGCCGTAGTCTTCAAGCTCTATCGTTTCACATAGATTAAGCCAAATGATCCCATACTGATTCAGAATTTGAGCTTGATAAGTATCAGAACAATATAGCTATTCATTCAGGATAACATCAACTAGATTTGTCATGTCTCATTTTGGACCCTATTAAAATACAAAAGCAAGAGCAGAACAATAAGGATGAAGATAAAGCCAACAGGGAGAAAGACACAGGGATTGAAATTCAAGGTTGTTATCTTTGTAGGGCAGCTGTCACGAAGAAGATGGGTACATGAGGCAATGCATGATCAGTAAAGGATGACTAATATAATAGCATCAAAATTCTAGTAAATAAATAATGAACTTTAGACTATGTTAAATCTGTGTGTTCTACTGTTTCTAGATAACTGTCTCTACCACATTCTGAAGTGTCCTTATCGATTTACATTTGTTCTTTCCTCCTCCTTGAACACCTACCTACATTATTTTTGGCTAAGAACCATTTTATTCCTCAACCATTGCCTCACGAACCACATTCCTGGTGTGAACTCTCTGATCCTTACAGACAGAAACAAACACATTCCACTAACTCTCATCCAATAATGGGTTTAGTTTAGAAAACCACCAGCCATTCAAAAGCAGTTGTTCAATGCTCTTCAGACCCAAGGACAATAAGCTTGTAATGCACTTAGTGGGTACTCAACAAATATTTGATGCTTTTATAAAGTGGCTCTCCAAATAAGTTCTCTGAAGCTAAAAGAAGTTCCACATCTTTCAAACAGTGAAGACAAAACTATTCTTATGTTAACATAACAAAGACATGATTGCTTTTATCCTGTTGTGACATTGCAAAGCAGAGGCAGTTGTGGGTGATGTGACTAGGTCCAGAGCACCAATCAGGCCAGTGACAAGGAAGAAACATCACTTACTCCACTCTTCCTTCACTGTCAATCACTTTCAGGAAATCCAGTGCCCATTCTGAAGAAGACCATCCTTCATAAAATAATAAAATAATACTAATTTTATGAAATCTGTATCCTGAATACATTTCTTTTAGATAACTTTTATGGTAAATTCATCTGTTTGGATTTAAAAGTACCACTGCAGAACAATAATTTTCTTATTTAAAAAATATTTTTCTGATTAAATGAGCTTTAAGATAACTTAGTAGGACTTATCTGGGCATATTGTTCTTATTGGGAAAAAACACCACACAGTAGGTAACTCAAAAATGGATGTTCAGACCCAGAATCTAGAACAATAATTATGACATCATTGAAAGGAAGAAAATTGTACATTGTACATTCAAGGGGAGCAACTGATGATGAAAATTATAAAAGCCAGCATTTTTAATGGAAGTTAGAATTTTGGAAAACTTATGACTTCCATTTTGTGCTTCGCAAAAAAAGTAATTGAAGACTTTTAGTCTCTAAATCAGATGTAATATTACAAAAGTAAATATGGGGTATTTAGTGATGAATTGGGTCAACATTTACAACTTCATTAGTTTTTGTTGATCCTTAGAAAATTTAATGCTAAGAGTAGACATTCGAATGGATGACTGATGGAAATACCTCTGTGCAATGAATGCCTAGAGATAGAGAAGGCAGAAACAGCCTTTCGATCATACCCCCAACTCTGGAGGTCAAAGAAAGAAGCAAGGAAAAGAGAGTGTCTGTATACCATCAAATTCCATAAGATTTTCTGCAAGACCATTATCCCACGTGGAGTTGAAGTCAGCAATTTAAGGAGATCTGCCTCTTGCAGAGATGGGATAAGTGAATGAATTCACACTCTTCAAACCCTTATTCTGATCAGGGATGGAAACCACGACCTTTGTACAAATGTGCTGGATCTTGCATGGTAGCAGCAATGTTTTCAGACAATCATAGCCCAAGGTAAAAAAGCTACGCTATGAATTTTCATGTAACCTTAGTAGTTTAATACAATGAACTGTAAATTACAAAAGAATTCAATGCATACGGTTACATAGCCGTGCTCACACAGCATAATCAAACTGATGAGAAAATACCATTGTCAGCGATGAGTTTGAATGTCAAATTGCCACTTGCTTTTCAGCACCATTCATTTTTAAAGAAGCTACTATTGAATGTCTTTCATGCAATATCAAGAAGGAGACTTAATGTGGAAAATATGGTATGAAAATTTCCTGTTTTCCAACCACTTTATGCAAGTAAGATGAAATTGTTTCCAAACAGTAAACTTAAATATAAAGAACATGTCTCAACATATATAAGACTGCAATTCTCACACATCTAAGAGTATACATACAAGCAGTACTTAATGGGCCTTCATGGTTTTAGACAACAAAATGCAGTAACAAATTTGTGTGGGTACAGAATACAGGACCCATCTGGGAGGATATGGAGGAGGAGATCTAAATACAATGTATGGATTTCTCAAAGAAATAATAAAAACTATTTTTCAAGTGTCTCTAAGATACGTAATAAAAGGATTTGAATACATGATAAAACAAGATCACTATTCTTAATAATTTTTTTCTGGAAAGTAGAGTTAGTTTTTACCAAAATATTTTGGATTACCACATAGAAAATTCATTGCTATCAATTTTTAAATGATAAATATTGTATTTCTAGTGTTGTAAGTATAAATAAATAATTCCCCCTTTAACAAAGTGTTTTCAATAATGTTAAGGGTATGAATTTAGCCTGGGGAGGAAATCTTTGGTAACATTTTAAAATCATTACAAGCCAAGAACACAGGGGCAACCAATTGTAATCCAAACAGTTAAGAGCCTAAGATAGAAGAATCATGAATTTAAGTTCAGCCTGGGCTACAGCATCTTCAAGACCATCCAAAGACAGACTTTCTCTTTAGTAAGTCAGAGATATAGCTCACTGGGGCAGTACTCAACTATCTTGGGGGAGGCACACACAGAGGAAGTAGGGAATTTCAAGCACAGACAGCACAGCCTGTGAGAACCATTGACTTCAGGTATCTACAGAAATGACTTGGAACCAACAGTGAGTAAATAAAAAGGAGAACCTGGCATGATAGAGTAGAGAGTTACTCTTCAATCAGAAAGCCAAAATTCAGACTTATCTCTAATTTGCTAAAGAGAATGTCTAGAAAAGTGATAAAGTTCTCAAAGCATCTAGAGTCTCATATGCCCATAATAGAATCTCCTCCAAAGGTCTTAAACATTTAGATCAAATGTAAAGCTCTCATTAAAGACAGCAACAAATTTCAATAAAGCTTCCTTTCCCACAGTGATTACTGATAATATAATTGTTCATCTGCTAAGGATTTTCTCCCATAGGAAATAATAACCACCTGCTCACCTTACATACAGTAATATGGAGTAAATACTCCTTGAATGCTTCAGATCAGAATTGTATAAAATCCTTCTTTAAACTTATAGAAAACCCATGTCTGTTTACGTCAACATTTTTTTAATCAAATGCTGTTGGAAAAAATGGACCTATTTACTTGAAAAATTTTACACATCTCAGTTTCTACTTTATCATACAACCATGCTCATGGGTGCATGTGAGTGCATTCACATGCACATGTGTGTGTGTACATGTAAATGAACACACACACAGACACACACACACACAGACACACACACACAGAGTGAGAGAGATTAGTTTAAATGAGACACTGTGGTGGTTTGAGTGAAAATGACCTGTAAAGACTTAACTGTTTGAACAATTGGTCCCCAGTTGTAGAACTACTTGGGAAATATTGGGAGCTACACTCTTGTTGGAAGAGGTGTAGTATGGCTAGGCACAGGTTTCGAGGGCCTCCATTTCCAGTGTATTCTCTGCCTCCTGCTTGCTGTTGGAGTTGCGAGCACTCAACTATCCCTGCATATTTATGCTTTCTCTCCAATAGCTATCACGGACTGTCACGCTCTGCTTTCTTTTATACATCGACTGCACCATGCTGTTTTATCACAGCATTGAAAAAGAAACTAACACAGACATTTAATATAAACACATTATATAAGGATTACTTGAAAAATGTACAGAGATATCGTTATAATTTTTTGTAGAGGTAAATGTTTCCTGAAATAGACTTTCAATATATTAGCCATGAAAGAAGCAATAAAATATCTAACACTTAATCAAAACTAAAGACTTCTTCATACCCAGAGTTGATTTAAAATTTCAGGCTATATACTAGAAATGTTTGTTTTATACATATGTGCCTACAAAATAGTTTTAAAATGTGTAAAGCATTATTCATAAAGGATCACAGAAAGGTGATATAAAGTGTCCAAATGACCTGAACTCAGATATTATATAACAACATGTTACATGTAGATGAAAATGAATACGTTAAAATTTGTAATCATCATCCTGAAATTCTAATAATATGGTATGACATTGAGGAAAAGGAGCAACAAAAACCTTCCCTGTGCTGTTGTGAGTGTAAAATGCTGCTTACCTTTGAGCACATGTTTGGTATAGAAAGATGAGCCTGTTATTTCTTTTGAGTAACCAATTTTCCTCACAGGTATTTACCTATAAAACAAAAACATATGTCCAGAAAAATCCATGGTTATGAACTTTTACAGAGGCCCTGTTCATGACAATGCAAAGCACAAAAGTCTCTTTAAATGTATGCAGTAAGCAAGGGGTGTTTAGTCAAACAACAGGACTCAGCAACCAAACAAAAGAATAAATTACTCCTGTAAATGACAGCATGGATACATGACAAGACTTATCAAGGTGAAAAAAGAAGCCAGACACGCAACAATGCATAATTTATATTTCCGTTTATATAAAATCCCAAAGCTTAACGTGAGTGGTTAGAAATCTGATAGTAAAGGGTTAGGACAAACAGAGTTTCCAGAAAGGACCACAAAGACCATTGTGCAGGTCATTCACTGCTTACTGCATAGGCACAGGCTTTCCCTCAAGCCAGTCAGAGAAACTATACCGCCCACAAAGCTTCTTCCTCATAACAAATACAAGTTCTTCGTAGTACCAAGCCTAAAATGATGCAGGACACAGAGTCAATAGCTCTAGTCATTTCTCTGAGAACACCAGTAAGAAGTAACAGTGGTGAAAACAAGTCTGTACTTACCACAGTTTTTTGCTACATTTTTTATTGGAAATTGAAATTTCTGAAAAACAAGAACCAAGATTCTGTACAACTAGAATGAAGAGCTTAGTCACTCATTCCATTAACTGCCTGTTGTAAATGAATGGACCACAAGTCCACAGATTAAATAATCATTGTTTATCCACCTGTTCCATCCAGAAGTAACAGAGTCAATAGCATGAGAAGGTTTTGAGAACATGCTATATGTCAGACATCTATAAAATGATGCATGTGAATCAGCAGCCACTGGTAACAATAAATTAAAGGAAGAGCAGAAACCATTTGACAGATGATAAACCCATCTATGAACACACAATAAATAACAGACACACTCTACAACCAAGGGATCTTTCTCAATGAATCAGTCAACAAATTTTCTACCTATTTGTTAAACTAATTACATGTTGAAGGTTCTAGAAATAAGAAGAAAAACAGATAAACAACGGTTCTAGTCTCAGAGAGCTTATAATCTACTATAAAACAAAAACAATTCAGGAATAAAACATGTATTTACAATACGATAAACAATGATAAAGGATAAAATATGATGACATGCTTCAGAAAGCAGCTTGATATGATAAGTCTGTATAGCCCTCCTAGTAGATGAATCAATTGGAGGATATCCAATGGGCTAAAGGTAGAACACTATCCAAGCACATAATTAGAAGGAAATAAATACAGGTGATGATAAATGATTGATGTGAAAATGTCATTCCAAAGTGATAAAAAGGAAGTGAGTGGGACAAAAGATGACCAGCTAAGGGAAAAGAGGTAAACCTCATAGTTAAATGGTTCCCAGATGTGTACAGTACGGGACATTGTGGGACATCTTGCGATAAAGATCATTAGAGGTTTGAGATTAGAGGTTGAGGCATTAGTGAGAAAAGATCATGTCAAGTCCACTTTCTGAAGAGTTCAAAATCAGAAGAGGTTCAGCAGGAAACCCTGCAAGAATGCAAATCAGAGATGGTGATGGTAATAAGACTCAAGAGAAGGGATTGCATTCAGTATGTATTTTAGGGGACCATAGATTTTTGATTTATGGTTGCATAAATTATGTGAGTCACGATTGATATTGATGCCTTGACATATTGTTCTGCTCCTTTATTTATTCACCATAGAAGAACAAAAATTCATGTTTATTTTTATCTTCATAAAAGGGGAAATGACAACTGTATCACTGCCTTGCTAGAGAAGAGCAAGCTTCTATCCCTAGGGGGAAAACCAGCCTTTCTAGTGGTGCTGCTTTAGAGTTTTAAATTAGTTTAGTAGTAAGGAAGCTCCAGACTATGACAACACAAATATAAGAAAAACCAGACCATGTCAAACTACACTGTGTGTGATCCAGGCAACTGAAGCACTCTATTCCATTTTAATTAATTATAAAATGGGCATAAAAATATCCCATTGAGAAAAATGAGTGAGAGGAGAACATGGGATTGGATGAACCAAAACTATGGGTCTATGAAAAAAAATAAAAGTAAATTTAATAATGTTCAAGTTGAATAAAAAAATAAATTAAGGAATGTATGAACATGGTATGTACTTACTAATAAGTATATGTTAGCCAAAATAAGCACATTATACCCAGAATGCAATCCACAGCATTTAAAATGTTTATCAAGCCATGGGGCCCTAGTGAGGATGGTTCAAATCTACTAGGGAGGGAGAAGAAAGCAGAGGGCAGAGGGAGGGAGGCAATTAAGTGGGTGAGGGGAGGAGAGGGCAGGAGAAAAAGGAAACACAATCAGGTATTGGACAGTGGGACCAGTAGTGAAGTCCAGAAGGCCAGCAGAATGAATGTACCAGAGACCTGGGAAGTGAGAGAATCTCAAGACTCAAAGGGAAGGACTTTAGATGAAATACCCAACAGTGGGGAGAAGGAACTTGTAGACTCTACTTCCAGTAGAAATGTAGGGCATAAGGTGGTGCGATGAGGTTGCCATCCCACAGTCAAAAAGTCTGACTCAAAATTGTTCCTATCTAATAAAACTGCAGGAACAAAAATGGCGAAGAGAATGAGGGAAAGGAGTTCCAGTGACAGCCCAAATTGGGACCCATCTCAAGGGAAGGCTCCAAGGCCTGACACTATACTGAGGCTATGAGGTACATATATGTAGGAGCATAGCCTGGCTGCCCTCAGAAAGGTCCAATAGCAGCTGGCTGAGACAGAAGCATATACCCAACCAATAGTCTGAAGTCACGGATCACTGTGATTGAATTAAAGAAAAGCTGGAAGAAGTTGAGGAGGAGTGTGTCGCGAGCCCAACGTCTCACGGCAACAGAATTCTTCTGCGAACAAGCCTTTATTGTACAGCTCTCTTGAACAGGAACAGGGACCCCGAGGGAGGAAAAGGCACTGCTTATATATTCTTAGGAGACTCGTATCGCTACAAGCCCCAATGCCCAATTTGCATGCCCCGAGAGCGGGCTGTGATGTGCTTGGCTCATGCGCACTGCGTCCTTCGGGGTGGACAACAGCTGTGCCCTGCTGACTCACTCACGGGAAATCGGCGCCATCTTTGGGTGCGGTACGGCCAGCTACCAACAGGAGGGCAACCCCATAGGAAGACCAGCAGTGTCAACAAACCTGGACCCCAGATAGATCTCTCAGACTTAAAGCCAGCCACCAGGCATACACTAGCTGGTCTGAGGCCCCTGGGACATATACAGTAGACGACTGCCTGGTCTGGCCTCAGTGAGAGAAAATGTACCCAATCCTTGAGACACTTGAGGCTCAGAGAATGGGGAAGCCAGGAATGGGGAGGGGACATGCTTGGGGCCATCCTCTTGGAGACAATGGAGGAGGAATGGATGAGGAACTGTTTGAGGGGGCACAATGGAAGGGGGATATCGACTTGAATGTAAAAAGATTGAAGATAATAAAAATGTAAATGGAATGTCCTAATTTGGATGGCCTAAGCTCCTCCCAGAAATTATAGGTTAGTGAATTAAATGAAATCCCCAGTATCATAGTGGGCTGCCTCCGTCTGAAGAGTTGGTAAAGAACGCCTCTAACAACAGAAGCATTTGCCCCAGCTGTTACTGGTTCAGCAGCAGTAGGTGCTGAGACCTTACTGCTATAGGTACCGCATGCTTTTGTCTTGGAACGTGAAAGTGCTGGAGAGTGCTGTGCAGGCAAAAGGAGAGCATTATCACCAAAAGTGTGGCCCAGTTCTGGATCCTGAGTACTGCACTACCTATCATCCAGGCAAGAAGTACCCACTGGTGCAACAGTGTCAAGTCAGTAATGGCAGTAAGCAACTGTATTCTGCTTGGATTTAAGACCTACTATACACATGTGATTTATATGTGCTGCTAAAAACCTTGTCAAAAGCCTATAGCATGAAGTCCAGAGACCTAACAGGGAAGCTTCTGATACTTTTTTGCTAATAGGACATGATGTCCCTCAAACTGCCAAAAAAAAAAAAAAAAAAGTTACATTCCTACTGATAGGTTAGTGTTACCCTGACCTCAGAAAGTCTCTTTTTTTTTCCACTGTAACTGTTAAAAGCTGGGGTCCATAATTGGCCACATTGCTGAGTTGGGGAGTGTTTAAGGTTCAAACATCAACCAGACTTCTCCATCACCTCACCCAAGGTTCAGGGGACATTTCCAGAGTGAAGCAGAGTGGAAGAATCAGGGACTGGAGGAAGGGAGAAATTGTCTTTGCAGCAGAAGTCACTGTTGTATTCCTGATCTTACAGAAGTGACATTATTGGCACAAGAGATGTATACGATGGGCCTATCGATCCCCTGCTGTGGGAAGAGGACCGTAAAACCCCACCCCACACCTACAGACAGATAATAAATGAGTGGGTGGTGTCTGAGATTCCCAACTTCCCTGTTTTAGGAGGCAGGAGTCATTACTCTATGATCGAAAGCTTTCTATGACAATTACATTTTGTCTGGAGCAGTGAAGCAAGAAACAAGAGCTGAAGCATCTCTTGTCAATCCTAAAAATGGCAAGGAGTCCTGCTTCCCAATCCATCACCGCAGGAGTGGAGAGACAACCTGTTCCTGAGGTGCTTCTGGCTTTCCCCCGGCAGTATCTCCTCCCCCGGCCATCAATGCATCACTTAGGAGACTACACAATTGGGTAAAGAGGTTCCTTTTATTTATTGGTTATTAAAATGTTATCCCCCTTCCTGATCCCCCCCCAAGCCCCCTACCTCACCGCCCCTCCCCTCTGTTTTATGAGGGTGCTCCCTCACCCACCCACTCCCGCCTCAGCTCTCTAGCATTCCCCTAAGATGGGACATTGAGCTTTCACAGAACAAAGGGGCTCCTCTACCACTGATGCCAGATAAGACCATCCTCTGCTACATATCCAGTTGGAGCCATGGGTCCCTCCATATGTTCTCTTTGGTTGGTGGTTTAGTCCCTGGGAGCTCGGGGGATCTGGTTGGTTAATATTGTTGTTCACCCTATGGGGTTGCAAACCCCTTCAGGTCCTTCAGTCCTTCCCAGAACTGATCCTTTTGTGTCCCTGTACTCAGTCTGATGGTTGGCTTCAAGTCTTCGCATCTGTATTGGTCAGTCTCTGACAGAGCCTCTCAAGGGACAGTTATACCAGGCTCTTGTCAGCAAGCACTTCTTGGCATCAACAATAGTGTCTGGGTTTGGTGGCTTGCATAAGGAACAGATCCCCAGATGGGACCGTCTCTGGATGGCCTTTCCTTCATTCTCTGCTCCACTCTTTGTCCTTGTATTTCATTTAGACGGGAGCAATTTTTGGTTAAAATTTTTGAGATGGACGGGTGGCCCCATCCCTCCATCAGAGATATGTTCTATAGAGGTTCTCTCTCCCCTTCGCTAGGTATTTCAGTTAATGTCAATCCCGTTGGGTCATGGGAGCCTCACGCTTAAGAAGTTGCCTATTAAAATAGTTGCAGAGAAATTGTTGTTTTTTTCTATATCATTATATTTATCTGGTTGGTTCCGTTTGATTTGTTTTCAGCATCCATTTGAGAGAAAATTACTCTGAAAATTGGAAAATGAAGAGGAAAGAAGGCAGACCTTAAGATGTATGAAAATTGATGTTGGGGTGCTTGAAGACAAGTGCATTTTTGTAACTTAAGGGTTTGCTACAACGATAAAGTTGAGGCAAAGTAGATAAAGAGGCAGTGAAGGGGATCGCAGAAGGAACTCTTGTGATTTGAATAGAAAATATCTTCCACACATTCGTGTATTTGAACACTTGGAGAAAATCTGACAGGTTTTTGTAGCCTGAATATATCCATCTCTTGGGAAATGAGAAACTCTTCCTCCAACTCTCAAGATTGCCTAATGTCTATTCACAGGGGATCTGACAGTGCGTTGTGAAATTCTGCATTATCTGAGCTAGTCCTGTGGGTTAGCTGACATTGTAATCCCCAATCAATACACTACCTTTTAAAAGAAAACATTACAAATTCCAAATAAGCAGTGACAAAAGCAAAATCAGGTTGAACTTTCTTAGTATCTGATACTGCTTGTCCTTCTTGTCACTAGCAAGAGTAGGTAATCTTCACCGCACATATTTTTAGTGTGCTTCGTTAAAGTCTTACATGTTTCCTGCATTCTTTCCGCTTTAACTTGACCTTTTCTAGTCTGGTGTATGTGAGAGCATTCCTTGGAGGAGGGGACAAGGTTTCCCGCTCAGGCTTGCTTCACACTTGCTGTGCAGCTGAAGGGGGTTTGAACCACTGCCGCTCCCGCACCTGTTCCCATTTGTGTGGGCTATCATACATAAACTTTTGTTCAATTTTAACTTTTGGAGGAAAAGGTGTGATGATGTTGTCTGCTATGAATCAGAATGCTCTACAAGTCAGCAAAAGTATAAGAATTAAAAACAAAGTGTTACTTACCATGCATCGAATACCTGAGGTCGGCTACTTTGTCAGATCTCGTTAAGAAAGGAGGCTGCAAACCAGCCCCTCGAAAGGGCTTCTCCTCTTCGGTGGCTACTTCACCTCCAGGACCACTCATGAGCATTACGTCTTAAGACTAAGTTAAAACCACATATTAAAAAATAAGTAAATAAAACAGAGAAATGCTGAAGGACGTGGCGTGTAGATGTGGGGATCCCACGCCAAGCCCTTCAGCCCATCTCAGCACTGTAAACAGAGCGCGGCACCCACAGGATCTCAACTTCGTAGTAGCAGAAGCGTAAGCAGGGATTCACACATTTCCAAAAGATCTTTCCATTGTTGCTCAGACTGCCGGACACGTGTGCCAAATACAGGATGACCTTGACCTGGGGCAGCCGGATATGCTTCTCCAGCTCACTCATTTCCCTCCCACCATCAGACTCCTGATTCTGACACAGCATCACCACTTGCTGACCTCACAATGAGCACATACTCTTTGGTTCACAAGAAGCTCTTTATGAACCCATGAGGATGGAGTTGGTAGTTTGCCCCATATATTCAAACAGGCCTGACATGCTCAAAGACCCAATCACAGGAGTTTAACTGAGTTTTCCTGTTGTCCCAAGAAGGGTTTCCTCTTCCTGAAACCTGACCTTTGATTGAGTTCTGTTTTCACCAGTTTCAACTTCTTCCCTGGATTATGGTTTTCATCTGCCTTCCCTTTGAAAATAGGACTCTGAGTCTCAGAATAAGTCTTTGTTTCAGGCATGATCCTGAAGTGGCAACTTTGACTATTCCCTCATTACTTCCTCTAACATTCACAACCAGTCTTCATCTTTGACAAGTTAGTCTGAAGAGGAACTACACTAATTCCTTCATGTATAGGGGCAGATATAACTCAAAGGCTGAGAGAATTGACTAGTGTACTCCAAAATGAATGGAGAAATAACTTCTTGAGTGAACAGCTCTGGTAAGAATTATCGCAAAGAGATTATCTCTGATCTGGTTATCCTAAAATGTGTAGATGAAGTTTCTTGGGATTAAGAAAGAACATTCCATTTCTGTGACACTACTTTCTACTCATTGGACACACCTGTAACTCCCTAATGGCTGTCTCTGTATGGAGAGACTCTCACATTGCATAATTTGCGCCATATAAGATGTTATCTATTATCACTGTGGTTATCAGAGCTCAACATATGCTTTAAAAAATTATCCAAGAAAAATAGCAGTGTAGTTCAAATTGTCATGGCATTTGTCATATTGACTTGGGAATAGCATCTTTATTCTGTGCCCAATAGTCAGACATTGGCTATTAAAAAATATTTTGGAACTTTTGAATAGACCCAGTGGGAAACTATATTTTCCTCTCTACCCACCTTCCTTCTTTTAATCTGTTCTTTTTCAGACTGTCCTTAGAGGCTGTATTTTGTGATATTCTTTATGACTTCTTTAATTTTTTATTCATTTGATTTACATTTGCTTTTTATCCAAATAAGATCACCCTGTGTGCATTCTCCCATAGCATAATCTGTCTCAAAGTTTTCTGACATCGTTGCCATAATAGTTTTATAGCTATATAAAATTTTCCCATCGCACTTCCCTTCTTTCTTTTCTCATTGTGTTAGGGACATCAGCTAAATCAACTCAGGATATGTCACAGCATATCAAGGTATGGCCACCATTTGATATAAAGTCCATATAATCACTATTACAGGAGAGCTGTGTAAATCAAAACTTGGCACATTTTGATCTGAAGCTCAAGGGAAGATTAAGTGATCACATGACTTTCTGAGTTCCCCAGCTAATGAGGAATGTTGATTTAAATTACATCCTGAGGGAAAAAGGATTAGACTGGGTGGAGTAAGGGCCACTCAGAGCAAAGTGCCTAAGAAGGAGCCAATGAACATGGTATGTCACACGGGCCCAAGGCCTATTTCTGGGTGCTCTAAATATCTGAATAAGAGTTCTTGGCTCTGGGAGCATTCCTCACCTGCCCTCTTCTGTTGGCAAGCTAATTAGTGCCATCAGTTAAAGTCTTCCCCTTAATATGAGGAAAATGCAAGTGTAAGGAAGAAGAATGAAGTCATATATTTTGACCCTTAACTTTTCCAATACCTCTGTGGGATAAAAGGAGGCTTGTCAGTAGAATCATATAAGTTAATGGGATATTAATGGGAGTACTGTGATTGTTCAAAGGGAAAAGGCTGTCTCATATAGTATTAAATACTATTGAACACAAGTATATTTGTGCACATGATGATCATGCCGCTTTACGAATATAAAAACCACAGTAATTTTTAATAGAGTGGATAGGTAGTAGTAGCTGAAATCCTTGGAAAGTTCTCCATTAAGCTGTACATCACCCAGGTCTCTCTCAAAACAGGGAGAGATTGAAAAAATGAGCAATCCAAACAAACATAATCAAACAAATCAAGAAAATGGCTGCAATTTATGAGTAGGCACTTGAGTAAGCAGAGTACTTACATTTGAGGCATATTAATGGCACTACTTGGTTTATGAGGGAGTAAGGTCAGAGAGATTGTGTTAGTGTTCACAGCCTTTTTCTTTTTTTTTAAACTGAGCTTTTCAATTGATATGCATTCCAACATGGCTAGAAATGGCTATTATACTTTTGTAGAAGCTCAAAATCTGCAAGGAAAATCCCATCATACTAAGCAATACACTACAGAGAGTGTGACATATTGTTCTGGCTACCTTATTCTATTGCCTACTGTTTACTATTTAGATGGAATTTATAGGTTAAATCTGCTGACAGGATTCATAAGCAACAGCAGCATTTTTAACCCATGTCTTCTTTTGTGGATTTGCACTTTCCTAACAGAAACATTCCCATATTCTTTACTCTTGGGGAAGGAAAGGATAGTGTGAGAGAAAATGCCGTAACATACAGAGCATGAAATCTGGTTTCTTCGGGGATTAAATGGTCAGACTCAACAGAACTCGTAATGGGAAAATTTGCATTTACACAGTAAAAATTTCTATAGGAAATGCTCCAGAGAACCAAAACTGGGGTGCGAGGCAAAGTAATTCCAGCTTCTATAGCCACAGTACACAAGCAGACCTGTCAGCATCAGCTGAATGGAAAGATTATGCCACTGTATCTTATTTATTCTGTATTTATATTATTTTAAATAAAATAGTTGAATGAGAATTTCTTATACATGAAACTTACTGTTCTCATATTTTCCCCTCATTTCTTCTAGAACCACTTCACAGCTGTTTTGTTTTTTGCTTTTTTGTTTTTTTAATTTTAGAATTCACCAATTCCAACTCCTCATACACTCATGAGTGTTGGATGATCCAGTGAATTGCGATGGATTTACCAGGGCCAATCTCCTCTAAGCAACTATCACCTGTCAATAGCTCATCAGCATGGAGTGGGGGCTCAGAAGCATTCCTTGGTCCATGCTACAATGATGACTGACTTGAACTTGTACAGATCTCATGGGAAGAATCACAGCTGCTCTGAGTTCATGAGATCAACAAGCTCATCGTGTCCAGAGACGCTGTTTCACCCAACTCTGTCCAATCACTGATCTTTCATTGTTCTGCTTCCTCTTTCCCATTGGTCCCTGACCGCTGAGGGAAGGAGGTTGTATATAAATGTCTCATTTATGGGTGAGCAGGTATTTATCCTCTGCACTTTGATCATTAATGAGTGTCTTTATTATCTATATGTATAGAAATATGAATGTAGATGGCAGTTTGGTTATTAAAATAGTGGGAGTAGGTTGACCCTCAGGGCCTATGAGCTCCATAGACATTGATCTTGGTGAAATTAACAGTAACAGCATGCATAATACCTTTCAAAAATGTCTTACATACAATCAAAAAGCAATTAATCATTCTGATAATATTTGTGCCATGACTATATCTATGGACAAATCTTGCCATGCTGGTTGTTACTGTATCTTCCAGAATTCATAGAAGGATAAGATTATTGATAACTTTTCTTCCTCAGCATCTTAGATTTTCAGGTCTATAACAGTAAGCTGGCAGGGAGAAGCCCTCCTGGCCAGCATCAACTCTATCTGTTCACTATCTATGGCCAAAGTGTGTGATGTCTCTAGCAATAGGGTTTTACTCTTAAGTTCTGATACTCAACCAAGAGCAAAGTCAATAATTTGTATACTTTTAAAATTTTCCAGGAAACTCTGGCCCACCTGGAAATGGAAGGATGGATGTACCTCAACTCAGCTGCAATAAGTGTTTCATACATAATAACCAATGGCTTCTGAAAAAAACCAGTAGTCCTTGTGTAGGGTAACTGTCATTAAACTCACATTAAACATATATCTATGTGTAAATAGAAAGAAAGATGAGAGGGGGAGAGGTAGTTTTAATAGGTATGACCCACATAGATTTATGTGTTTGAATGCTTGACCACAGGAAGTGGTACTGTTAGCAGGTGTGGTCTTATAGGAAGAGGGGTGGCATTGTTAGAGAAAGAAAGAGAGAGAGAGAGAGAGAGAGAGAGAGAGAGAGAGAGAGAGAAAGGAAGGAAGGAAGAAAGGAAGGAAGGAAGGAAGGAAGGAAGGAAGGAAGGAAGGAAGAAAGAAAGAAAGGACTAGAGGAAAAGACCAGCTGTGACATCCAGAGTAAATGGAGGTGGAGCGTAGAGCTGGTGATTGACAGGAGATGATGAGATGGCAAAGATCAGCTTTGACATCTAGGGTAAACTGAAATGGGTTATAGAGTTGACAATTGAGTGAAAATGGTTCATGAGTAGGCAGCAATAGATTCCTTGGGGACCTGTGAGAAAAGTCTCTGGGGGGTGGTCAGTGAAATAAGAATAAAAATGGGGGAAACCACACACACACACACACACACACACACACACATTTGCAAGCATCAACGAGCAGGCTCCAACAACTTTTTTTTTTCTCCCGGAACTTATATATCCCAGCAAAATATTTCAGGCAGTATTAAAATTACAAGGTGATTGCATTCTGTCTTTCAGTGAACGATTATCAAAAAACATTATGTTCCCCAATATCTTTACAAGAAACATTTTCCATAATACATGTGAAAAAAATTTCTCAAGAACCCACATACATTCATAACTAAGCCACTTAATATAAATTAGTAAAGTGTAACAATCAAGGTTATTTTCTCAGCCAGTTTTTCTTTACTGGCCAGCGGTAATTTGCAGTTACAAGGAAAAGTTCAATTATTATATTATTTGTGTTAAAAAGCAACCATAACGGGTTGGGGATTTAGCTCAGTGGTAGAGCGCTTGCCTAGCAAGCGCAAGGCCGTGGGTTCGGTCCCCAGCTCTGGAAAAAAAAAAAAAAGCAACCATAAAAATCTTAAAAGAACCACAAATCTAAACTTCTGTATAGAAAAAACAGTCATTTCTACTTTAAATTCTCAGCGTACACATCTACTCATTAACATTTGTTTTATTGAATCAAATTAGGAAGCTGAGGGCAAAATTTGGTACAAGAAACTAGTCCTCACCTTGATCACCAGTCCAGGTTCAGCAAAAGAGTTAGGTCAGCCAGTGCTAGTTAGACTTCCATTGTTCTTGTTCTCTGACCTTAAAAACATTTCCAGCTCAAATACTAAGTGTGTTGTTCTGAACTTAAAATTGTTCCCTAAGATTTTCTTCATCGGAGCCATTGACAAAAACATAACTGACAATCTACTTCTCCAAATTATTTCTAAGGATGGTGATCAAACCATTAATCTGCTCCAGCAGCAATGCTTTAAAAAGATCAAGCACTATTATTGTGAGCACCAACTATACCACTCAGTGAGGGGCTGGATAACCCCTTAGAATCTTCACACAACACTTAGATCAGGAAGGACATGAGGTGTCAGGCTACGCCTCTGCCTCACAGCTGGGATGCCAGAGCCCCACCAGCATGCTGCTCAAAGAGGATAGAACATACTCCAAAACAGGAAGTCCCAGCTGGTATTTTTACCAGGTGAGAAACAGCTGGGGCTGGGACAGATGTGGTGGTTCTGTTTCCTGTGTACCCAGATGCCGTTAGGGATCTTCATGAGCTGAGAACAGTGGTCCTCGGGTCCACCCTTTCCCTATGCGCCAGGCAAAAAGGGGAGCCCTGGACAGGGCAGAATCATTCTGGTCCTGAGAGAGCAGACAGTTCAGAGAAGCTGGAAGAGAAAAGAACTTTCCAGGAGATATAGGCTCAGCCTTTTTTCTATGAGGGCTCCCTCCCAGGACGATCCTTGGTGAAGGAGCTAGTCCTTGCTTACCCAGACTTTTCTTTATGGCAGATAAGGATTCATGCATCATGCTCAGGGTGAACCAGAGATTAAATACCTTTTGCAGGAAAGGGTGCCCAGGCAGGAAAGCTCGCTGGCTAAATACTAGTGGCCTATATAGATACTTCATATCATGGAGAACTCTAGGTTTTTATGCTACATGACCAATTGTCATGGTCCTGGCCAGGAGCTGGTTCCAATGCCTGTCATTCTCAATTACAATATTTACCAGTTTTTTTTAAACTACTTCAAACTTACTAATTCTTTTGTCTGGTGTCGAGGTCCACTTTCTCCATAGGGAAGACTTTGAGAAGAGCAGCCAGAGCAATGCTCCAACAGCATGTTGTCCTCAGGACAAGTAGTCCTTGGGGCTCTGCCTTTCTGAGGCACCCATATTTGCATTGTGCTAACTGGAGGGTCACATTCCATGTGTTCTAAAGCTGTCGTTCCTCTCACATGGGTCTCAACGAGATAGATATGTGTGTGTGTGTGTGTGTGTGTGTGTGTGTTGTGTATGCTTGATATGATATATATATCATTTTAATATTAATTACATAATACCTATATACCCACACACTTACACAAAGCTTATATAATAGGTTTCCAGGAAGCTTTTTAAAACACCCATTAAAATATGCCACATTTTTTTACCTTACACTCCCAGCCCTCTCTCCACTAAAACCTCTTTCCTTATTGCTTGTATTTTTCTCTTCATATCACCTTCTTTCTTTGCCCCCTCTCCTCGGCAGCCTCTTTTATATTTACGTAGAGGTACTCCAAGTTAAATACAAACATCTAAAAATTGGTGCTAGGATCCTCATAAGAGTGAGAATATTTGCCATTTGTCTTTCAAGAACTAGGTTACCAATATTCTAGTTCACCTATTTACCAGTAAATTCTATTTCACCTTGTTATTATATTTTCAATGAGTTGGAAATTGAACTGAAGCCCATCGAACATCCACAATGGATATTCTACTCCTGAGAATTCTAAACACTTTGCTCTGTAATTTTAAAACCACGAAATTCAAAAGGGAATTCCCTTTGTTAATTTCATTTAGTTACTAATGAGAAACTAGGACACCTTAGAAGAAGCGAATATTTGGCTGTGCCCTCCTTACCTAGAATTTCCAAAAAACATGATGCTATGAGAAAACAACAGTGAGGTGAAAACAACACATCGCATTTAGGTCAACTCAGGACAGTAATTAATAAATCTCACCTACCTCAAAACTGAATGGACTGCTGTTGTTTATCAACATTGAGAGAGCTGCAGATGTTGGTTTGTTGAGTGATCATAACATGATATTTTTCAGATTTGCTATTTAATTCACAGGTAAACTATCATGAAATAATTGTTAAAGAAGATATTAGGGATTAGGGATAAGGTTACACTGATTGATGGGCAAATATGAGGACCTGAGTCCAATTACAAAATCTAAGTGCAGCTGGTAACCTCACCTCTGGCTTGAAAAGAGGGACAGTAGTAACTCACAGATGAGTAAGGCTGGCTGGTCAACCACACTAGTTAAAATGTTGAGTTCCAAGTTCAGTAGGAGACCTGGCTAAAAATAATGTGACCAGAACATTCAGTAGCATATATGAAATTGTGAAAGAACAAATTTGACTAATAAAAAATAAGATAGAATATTAGTCTTCACACTGAGTTCTACATGTATTCATATTAAAAAGTAGACACACACAAATGTCAAATATACACACACACCGAAGGGGAGAGAAAAAAAAAACATAGGACAGAAGTATATATGGGGATTATGAAGCAAAGTATTAGGCCATCTTCCTACACCTTGTTAATGTTATTGTCATCATACATTTTACTTTCATGCCTATTAGAGAATGAATATCTTTTTAAATGAAAATAATATCATGCTTTTATTAAAAAAGCTTTTTTTCATAGTTTGGTATTCTTCAAGATTTATTGTAATTTAAATTCTTCTACACTACACTAAAACCTTAAAAAATTAAAGAAAGGTATATCCTGAAGTGTAGAGAAGATCACAGACAAGTCAGTAATTGAGACTAATGTGGACAGAGTTAAAACATGAGCTATGAAGGAGTAGGAGACTGTGTTAAGTTTCATGAGACAAGGGGCCTGGTCTGTAGGTTTGTTGCAAATGTTTTCATACAGAGATAAGAAAAAATTGTGGGGAAGATCGTTGTTGTAGTTTCGTAAATGTGAAAGCACAGACCATACAAAATAGAAATTTAAAGAATTACATGAGTTTCTCAAAGTTATTAAGGATTAGAGGAGTTGATATAAGAAGGCTGTTGAAGAAGAGTCACACACAGTACGTGCTATATGGGGTTAACTTTTTTTCCCTTACAGTGAGAGTGTCTCCACAAGCAGAAGTATGAATTTTAAATCTAAGTGAAGCTAAGAGGTTCACTGAAGAGGCAAGAAGTATCACTAGGGGAGTGGGAGACGATTGTATAGAAACTAGCACAGCTTTTGTTAAATGTGAATATGACAGTGTGGATGTCTGGTAAACTTGAGGAATGGAGGAAATAATAGATTAAAGAAATGAGTCACATTAGGAAAGGCCTTGCTTACAAGGAAAGGCATTTATATTTATTCCATATGGATGATTGATAGAGGGATATTAAATAGCTCTAATCAGGGAAATGACGTGATCATCTGAGATTTATTTCTGGAAATGAAAAGATTGATTTTTGAATATCTTAACTGGAATATATGGAAAGACCAGAGGTCTATGACTATATCTGAAGTTAAATGACTATTAAAGGTTAATGTATAAATAAAAAATTAATACACCAAGTTTAGTTTCTTATCAATAAATGATAATTTAATGCCCTTTTCTAAGTGCTTCCTATACCAAGACTATAATAAAATATCCTGGGAACCACTGTGGCCCCAATTTTGTTCAAATCTAATGAAAAGGTTTAATAGAATAGGATCAGAATGACACTCTGCAATGTGAACCAAACACCAAGCAGAGTGTTTAATCACTCAGCACAATTAATAATTAGTTGTCCACAAATTGTGTATCTAACTCTTTGTACAGCAAGCAAATAGCAAGCTATGTGGGCCTCAATGGGGTGGTAATGTATCAGCTGCATTTTGCTTCCACGCTGCTCTTCCTTTTTCTGCAAAAGTTTTATTTTCATGTTAGAAATGTGATTCATTTTCTTCTAATCTAGCAGGTAGCATTCTTTTCTTATTGCCTAATAGATAACATTCTTCTTGCTTCCCAAATGTTTGTTCTTTAAATGCACACACACACATACACACACACACACACACACACACACACACACACATACACACCATCACCACCACCACCACCACCACCACGCAAAAAACCAAACAAATAGAAAGCTTAAGCGATTTTTTTTTTAGCCCAATTAGGAAATTTCCTGCGAGTTCCCATAAAGAACCCACATTTGGCCTGGCCCCACAGAGTTTGGATGCCAGCATTGAACTCTTAGTCACTGAACTACACCTTCCCTCGTATATGAGAAAACCACATTTTATAGGAAATCTGAGAAACTTTGCAAATTCAACTAAGGCAGTATTCTTCCCTTACTTATAACTTGTTTTTATTCAGACACTGTTACAGATTTACACGAGATAAAAAAAAATGATTCAACTTGTTTGTTTAAAGGCTTAAAATATGAATGAGACAGTTTCTCAGCTGGCCCCTCCATTTGCTTCACAGTAAGTGAGAAGACTAGTCACTGAAAGGAGAATACCACTCGCTCTTCCCCTCCTCCTTGTGGACCAACAAACATGATCTCTAAGTAGACCTCCCAGCAACTCCAATGACAACTATTAATGACAAAAGAACACTGCAAATACTTGACTATATAAGGTGATATCCAGATAAGGCGGTGCATACCTGTAATCCTAGAACTTGGAAGAAGGAGACAGAAAAGGCTCCAGTGTGCGTTGAAGGTTAGAGAAGGTCTATGAAGAGAGAAAAGAGAGTTCATATTCTTACAGATCTATTAACAGTAATGTGAAAAGGAGTGCTGAGGCTTAGTACCCTTAGTAATCTTTTTCTAGCATAACCTTTTTGATGCAAAATAATTTTAAAAAGACCTATCGAAGTCACCTTTATAGGCCCTAGGGATATTGCTCATCGCCAACACTAATTGTCATGATTTAAACTCACAGAAATGGCAAGTTTTTGGTTTGTTAATTATTTCTAAATATTCATCCCAGAACAGAGACATCAAATTTAATAGACAGGAGGCATGCCCACTCTAGCCAGATCTGCAAAACACAGTAAAACCAGAGATAGTGGTTTGAAATCATCCTCCTTCCCCACCATGATTAAAAGAGAGACATGGAGCACTGAGGGTCAAGCTGCTATTGCCTGCTAAGCTAACAACCATGACGCCACTGGATTTAAGCACATTTAATAAAAGGAGAATACACAGTTGTAGTAGCTCAACCTACTGCTTGTTGACATGCTGAAATGGCATGGATGCTAGTTTCTGCTTGCCCTTAAATAAGTGACAAGGCTAGCTCTTTTCACAGGGTTTTGATTATGAGGGTTCTGAATCTATGTAATGCTACACTTCAGAGAAGCATAAGGTCCACGTTGTTCATCAGCCAAATTGTTCAAGTAATTGTGTGTGTGTGTGTGTGTGTGTGTGTGTGTGTGTGTGTGTGTGTAAAAAGATATATACAGAGGCAGGGGAGGAGAAAGAAGTAGGGGAGGAGAAAGAATGAAAACAGGGAGGAAAGGAAAGGGAGATGGGAGGAAGGAATAAACAAATATATTCATCATAAATACACAAAATAGAAATTAAGATAGCTCTATGACTGAGAGCTGTTTTCAGGAAAAAATAAAAATTGTTTTATTATATTTATTAAACAGTTTTCACTTGTACTTCACAGTGCAATGATGTCAGGAGAGAGGAAGAAAAGAGCGAGACAACTAGCCAGCTCCTGTGCGTGAGGACAGGACATGTTGATAGCAGTAGAGTCAAGAAGGATGCTTCTTACATATGTACAAAGCACTATGAGTCTACATAGTGATGGTCTCTAAACATGCTATCCAAATACTTAAGAAAAATAAGTATAGGTTAAGCAACATTCCAATGCATTCAATATTTACAATTAAAGTTCACTTGAAACTCTTGTGAAATATTAACCTTGATGTCCTGGTCATGATTCCCTGGAACGAGAGTTAAGGGTAGTTGTGAATCATCATGTAGGATCTGTGAACCAAACCTCAGCCCTCGGCAAGAGAAACAAGTCCTCTTAACTGCTGAGGTAATTCTCCAGCCCATCGAAAGGAATTCTTAAAGCTATTTCCTGCTTTGAGAATGTTTTTATAACACACATTATAATTAATGTTTCTTTTAAATATCTTGCCTAAAGATCATATCATATAAAAATATTACCAATCTTTACAGATATTAGATAGATTTACAGATATTAGATAGATTTACAGATATTTAGAGACTATTAGAAAAGCATATGACTTACACATCATATTTTTCTTTATTATTAATCTTAGATTCTTGGTATTGTCTCTAGATTATTAAAAAGGGGAAGAGGTAGAGAAAAGGAAGGAAGAACTGGAGGAGGAGGAATACAGGAAGAGAATGAGAACATTGATGAGGAGAAGAACAGAGACAACAGTAAAAAATACCTGAATAAACAAACAAACAAACAAACAGTACCTTTAGAGTCTTCCGCAGTAGGCAAGATAAACAGAAAACCGAAGAGACTCTTGGGGGCATTCTTCGTTGTGAGATCATTTCCACTTAATTATTAGGGATGATAGAATTAAGATACTTTATACTCATAGGACATAGCACATTTCTAAAATTGTTTAATTAAAATAAAATTTAGTCAAATATAAGGAATTCTTTGAATTAGATATCTGTTTAACAAAGAGTCTAAAACTATTGTCTTATGGATGTATAATTTTTCAAGAAAGGGCAAGTTATAGACTGAGAGGAGATTCTTTCAAAAGAGTATTTCTTGGAAAACATAATTAATCGACAGTAGTCTCTTATAACTAAGCAGCATAGAGTACAAGAGAAAACTTGGTAATTAAGAGGGTATGCTGGTCCTCTGAAGGATCTAAGTTAGTTTCCCAACACCCACATGGGGCCAGAAGAACTCTGACCTTGAAGGAAACATGGACTCTCATGCATATACCCCAACCCAGGCACATATATATACATAATTTAAAATAAACTAAATCTCTAAAAACTCAACAGTAAGAAAATGTAACATTTCAAGTTCCAAAACAGACAAAGGACCTGAACAGACACTCAGAAAAAGTGATAGAAGATTGCTGGAGCAAATGATGAGTTCATCAGCAAATGCTACTAGAGAGCAGAGAACGACTAGCAGAGGAGTCAAGTCCAATGCGGGGGATGCTGCTAAGGCTGGAAGAGGAAGGGCTGCTTCTGCACTTCTCTGGAAAATAAAAAATATTAAGATCTCTTTTTTAAAAGTTTGGTAGCTTCTTACAAAACCAAACATAACTTTGCCATATGATCCAGCAAACTTCTGGGCAAATTTTGAAATCGCACCATTTGCAAGAAAATGTATACAACAGGGGATCTTCATAGCAGGTGAAATAAATCAGATTTAAAAAAACCAAACTGAATGTCACTTATGTTCCCCATTGGTAGATCCTAGATATACACAGTCACACATAAATAACATGTCTATGGCACAGGACTAGAAGTGAGATTAAGGAAATGAATGGCAATAGAAGGAGGGGAGAAGATGACAGGGTGAGTCATTTTCAAAGCACCTTAAAACTCATACAGTGTTTAATAAAACCTATCATTGTGTGCAATGATACAGACCAACGAAAATATATACTAAAAATTACATCGACACAAAATAAATCACATATGTCTTTCACAATGTCATTCATAATTGTTCTTGCTTGGAAGCAACCAAGATGTTCTTTAGTAGATGAATGGATAAGCAGTGAATATACACTCAGAAAAGAGGATGTTAGCCAGCACCAAAGAGAAATAAGTTATCATGTCATGAAAAGTAATGGCTTGAATGTGCACTTCTCAGTGAAAGAATCTCGTCATTAAAGGCTCTACACATTATGATCCTACTACAGGAAGTGGAAACTACAGAAACAATACAAAATTAGAGGATAACAGGTGCTGGAGGAAAAGGTGGTGGTAAGTAGGCAGTGGACAGGATTCTAGTGGTTAGATATCTATTCTTTATGACATAATACTAGAGTGAGAGACACATGTCAATACTCATTTGTCTATAGATATATGTCAGTATTCAAAACCGATAGGATAAAAATGTCAAGCATTAGTCCCAGCATAAACTGTATTTGCTAGGAAATAATAACATGTTCCTGCAGAATCATTATCCATAATTAGTGTGCTACTTTGTTGTGGAATTTTGTAGGGGAGAAAGATCATGTGAGCATGGACACAGACAACATATGGAAAATTTGTACTCAGACTATTTTTGCTGTGAATTTAAAATTATTCTCACAAAATGCTCTTGAACATTTTTTAAAACAAAATGAACACAAAATTGAGAGGGTGGGGGGTGGATCTTGAAAGTATTGGAGAGCTGAAGATCAAAACACAACGATACCTGAAATTCTCAAAAAATAAATAAATAAATAAAAAGCAAAGCTAACTGATGTTTTAAAATTATGTTTGTTGTTTTTCAAATGTGAACAATTTCAGATCAGTTAAGCATTTTCTTTAATCTACTCTTCCTCTTACAACACTTTGTTTCCTGTGTGTGTGTGTGTGTGTGTGTGTGTGTATGTGTGTGTGTGCATGTGTGTATGTATGTGTGTGTATTCATGAGTGTGTGTGTATGTATGTGCATGTGTATGTGTATGTGTGTGTGTGTATGTTGATGTATACATTTGATACACATGTGTGTATGAGTGTATGTGGTTGGGCTTCCATGTAGAGGCCAAAGAAAGATGTCCAATATCTCACTAAACTCACAGCTTACTGTTTTATCTGTTTGGTTTGGGCTAGGTTGGCTGGCCAGAAAGCCCTGGAAAACCTCCTTTCTCCCCATAGCCCCACTCCCATTCTGAGCTGTGATTGGATAAAGGCGTATGTGCTTATGCAGAGCTTTGAAATGAGCACGTGTGTACCGGGGACTAACTCACGCTTTCTTCTTGCTCACCAATTGCTCTTACAAAAAACACTGTCTCAAGCCTTGTTTCTTGTTTTGAAACACTAAGAACAAGGGTTAGTAGAAAGCCCCCTTTGTATCCAGACTCACCCCTGCGGTAACTAAAACCAGATATGCCCACAGAATCTGCAGGCCTCAGGAATTATTGAGCCTGAGACCCGTCAGCATTACTAGCTTCTATAAGTCAGAAGGACTAGCAAGTTTGGAATCATCGTATCTGGTGACTGAGACCACCTCTTTGGATTTGATTTTGATCCTACTTACTCTTTTCAATTCATGAAAGAATATATGAAGGAATTGTGTTTACTGCCAAAGAAGAACTAAGAAGGACAGAAACATGGCTGACACTGGGGTGAAAACGATCCTGGATATACATTATAATGGAATAGTTCTTTAAACAGGTCCACTTCCCACATGACCTTAACCATACTATAACTTTTTCTTTTATTTTAATTTGTTGAAATGTAGTTCAGCCATGATGTAGATAGTTTGAAAACATGGGATAAAGGAGGAGAAAAGAGATTCCAAAGGTAGCATCACTTAGTTAAAATTAGTAACCAAATACTTTGATCATCAAAAGAGAAATTATGTCCTTGATACTAGAAGGTAGTAGTAGATACTAGTAGCTGAAAATAACTTACCATTTTATTACTGTTTTATTCTCATTTTGGAAAAGAAATTATATAGTCCAAATACCTAGTCAGCCATGCTTACCGAGCATCATAAAAAACAGCACAACATTCTAAAGTGTGGGGAAACAACAAACGGATCTCCTATTCATATAGCACATGACTGCCTTGAAGAAGTTAGTAATAAATGATAATTGACACCCCAACAATGTGGGGGCCATTACACCACTCTCTCCAAAGAGGTTTCGCCAGTTCTTAAAAAAGCAAAAGTAATCGATGGCATAATGTAAAAGGAGAAGAGAGTAGAAAAACATATTCTAAGTATCAAATGAATAGCATGCATCATATATATAGGGACGCACACGCGCACGCGCGCGCGCACACACACACACACACACACACACACATTGCTCTAAAAATTCATTCAGTGCTGCTGTCATAGCTGTTACAGATATTTACTATTCCTCTGTCTTTCAGTGTGGGTCAGATTTCCTAAATTAAGCATGCACCCTGCAGTAATAAGTAATAATATATTTCATGTTCAAAATTAAACAAAAATGAAGAGTTCTCATATATATGGAGCCATTAAATATGTGTGTGTGCGCGCGCGCTCGTGCACGCGCGCGCAAGAGCACGTGCATGTGCACACAGTGTGTATGTGTGAAAATATGTATACATATTTACATATTTATTCTATAAGTTATATAGAATATATAGAAAGATTTGACAAGATCAGAAGTACTTGTTAGTAAAATGAAAAAAAAACATGAAGATAAGAGAATTATGCTTTTGGTCCCTAAAAACTGACAATTCCACACAGCACAAGTTTGACTGAAGGCTTACTGTAAAATGAAGATTTAAATGCAGTCCGAACCAGGAGGGGGCAGCAAGGAGCTATCCATGAAAAAAGAAAGGAAGGAAAAGAAAGATAGAGGGAAAAAGAAAGAAAAAAGAGAAAAAGATAAAAAGGAAGGAAGAAAGAAGGAAGACAGGGAAGAAAGAAAGAAAGAAAGAAAGAAAGAAAGAAAGAAAGAAAGAAAGAAAGAAAGAAAGAAAGAAAGAAAGAAAGAAAGAAAAGAACTAAACATAAGACGAAATCCCATAACAAAACAAATTGACTCTTGAGGCCTTTGGTCTAGAAAGCAAGAGATATCAAGCAGAAGTAGAAATAATAATCTATAATCCAGGATATGTGGAGCAAAGACAGGGATGCAACTGAGCTAGAATAAGGGTAACTCTTCAGGAACAGAATGAAGCATAACATCACAAGTCAAATTCAATGCTATCACAAGAACCAAGAAGAAAAAGACATCTAAATAGAGAGTTGTTTTACTTGTTTTGTTTTGTTTTTTTTTTTTTAGGATTAAAGATCAGTGCATTGTATTTAACAAAGGGAACCAAATGATTTTCCTTGGTTCGAGTGTCAGGAAGGGAGAAGATCAATCTTAAATTCTGACAAAACTTTTAATAAAACCTACTTTTAATAAAACCATGCATACATACACAGATCTCCCATCAGTACTCTAATATTCTATACTGTATGTCCAAAGAATCATGTGATTTCCCCAACACAAGCAAAGATACTCATAATATACTTGAATATGTTGCATGGAAACCCCGTCCACAATCTTCCTAACTACTTTTAAATTCATAATTCTTTGATTTCATAGTTCTTTCATATATTGTATTTAACTCCTCCCAGATCCACCACTACTCCCTCATTTTAGCTCCTTTCTCTCTCCTATTTTTCCTTAATGTAATGATCTACTAAGTCCAATCTGTGCTCTCAATTTACTTATGGATGTGGAGTCATCTACTACAGCCTGGTCCACCTTCTACTGCCATCACTTTTAAAGAAAACAGACAGTACCTCTCTCAAAAAAGATGAAGTATCCAGAACTCCTCAATTGAGATAGTCATGAACTCATTTTCCCTTCTGTGCTAGAGTATGGGTTTGGCTTCATCTGTGCAGGTCTTGTGCAGGCAATAACCGTTGTAAATTCATAAGTGCACCATTCCTGTCACACAAAGAAGACCTCGTTTCGATAAATTTTGATGCAGTCCTCTCCAATACCTGGTTCTTACCCTCTTCCCTCTCTACTTTGATAGCCCATGAGCATGGGGGAGGGGTGCGATATAGATGTCCTATTTGTCCATAGCACTCCACCAGCAATTATTCTCTTAGTATTGACTAGTTGTGAGGTTCTGGGTTCACAAGCATCCACTGTACAAGGAAATGTCTCTGATGATCTCTGAGAGCTACACAGAATTAGAGGGAAGTTTGATATTACATCCATTTAACAAAGTTGCAGTAGCGATTTCATACCTGGAGTCTGTAAGCTCTCCAGCAATACCCTCTCTGATTTATTGTTCCAGGCATATATTTCTTACTGTGGAGCAGCCCTTAAATAAAGTCAGAAAACAATTGGTTACAACCATAACATTTGTGTCACTATTATATCGGTGTTGTCACGCTGGGATACAACCCTTGGAGTTCTTGGTCCCAGAGACCCATAAGTGATACAAGCTTTAGATGCAGTTCTTGGCTTCTGAAGTTGATAGTGAGACAGTGTTGCTCAAGTATTGGTCACGGGCATTGGCCACCAAACCCCTTTCAGAAATAAAGCCCCTCTCAGTTATCAACTGAGCATGACAATGTGAACTTGGGTTGAGAGAAGTCATTTTTTTAATACTTAAATTTTGTTTTGATCAGCAATAAAACAGGTTTGCATATATGTATTTTGAAAATGTATGTTACTTTGCCTCTTTAGATTTAGCTACCTCTAAGGAGCATGTTACATGTGTGTGTGTGTGTGTGTGTGTGTGTGTGTGTGTGTGTGTGTGTGTGTGTGGTCATGGAAGGGAATTGTAAAGGAAAGACTTTCTTTGGAATGCCACAGATTTTCATTATATAACATCTATGAATGTGTCACCGAGTCCCGAACATAATCCAAATATCAAGAAACTTTAAAACAAAACTAATGATTAACTTTTGTTTTAGGCACTAAAAAGTGTTAGGAAAAATTGTTTATCTTTTATAGCGTGTCCTAAAATGCTGAGGAAAAACCATAGTCTTCATAGAGCACATTAGAACACTCGTTTTCTTACTACCTCTTTACCCTTCTGTCTGCCCAAGAAAATGTTTTAAGTATTCATAATTGCTCCTCAGATTGTGAATGAATTATATTTCACAAATTGAATTTTCTTACAACTATTTCTAAAGTCTTTTGTAAATATTTCTTATATATTATCTTTAATATGTTCATATTAAATATAAACATTCTATTTATATTTAATGTAATTAAGAAAATAAATAAGTTTAAATATAACTATTAAAATATCTTCTCAAATATAATTACTATATTTATTAAATATATCAATTCTTAAATATGTTAATAAGTAAAATATAGTAGATAAAATATGAATAAATACATAATTATAATAAATAATTCATTATTAAATATAATAAAATCAAGAAGTGCTATATTTCTTAAATATTAATTAAAAATAATTTAATAACTATATCCAGAAGTTAGGCATGGGCTCCAATTGGTGGATGAGATCACCCACCCATCTCAAAAATATTAGCCCACAATTGCTCCTGTCTAAAGGAAATAAAAGGAAAAGAGTGGAGTAGAGACTGAAGCAAAGGCCATCCAGAGACTGCCCCATGTAGGGATTCATCCCATCTGCAGACAACAAACCCAAACACTATTGCTGATGCCAAGATGCACTTGCTGACAAGAACCTGGTGTAGCTGTCCCATGAGAGGCTCTACCAGAGCCTGACCAATAGAGATGCAGATGCTTGCAGTCAACCACTGGACTGAGCACAGGGACATCAATGAAGGAGTTAGAGGAAAGACTGAAGGAGCTGAAGGGGTGTACAACCCATAAGAAGATCAACAATATCAACCAACCAGACCCCCAGAGCTCCCAGGGACTAGACCACCAACCAGAGTTCACATAGAGACCCATGGCTCTAGCTGGATATGTAGCAGAGGATGGTCTTATCTGGCATCAGTGGTAGAGAAGCCCCTTTGTTCTGCGAAAGCTCAATACCCCAGCTTAGGGGAATGCTAGAGAGCTGAGGCTGAAGTGGGTGGGTGGGGGAGCACCCTCATAGAAGCAGAGGGGAGGGGAGATGGAATAGGGAGTTTGCCGAGGGGACATTGGACAGGGCAATCACATTTAAAATGTAAATAAAAAAACTAACCAATAAAAAAGAAAAAATTAAATAAAAACAATAAAGATATTAATATATTACATAAATAAAATAATTAAATTAATACTATAATAGATAATGAATGGATATTTCTTAAATGTATATAATAGTTTAATTTCTTCTATATATTAAATAATTAACATAAAGTGTCTCACCTGATATATGAAATTAGTCCCTTCTAAGTGACTTATGACAAAATGAAGTGGTTTCTTTTGATATTATCCTTTCCTCCAATGGGTCGTAAAGTTGCATTAATCTGAATTGGGTTAATGAGCCTGATTAGAGATGTGAGGCATAAATGTGTTTGAAGCAAATGAGCAAATGTTTCTGCAAATTAAAAAGAAAACTGCACCACAGGGCACAGGACTATATACAAAGGACCTGTGGGATATTCTAAAATTGTGCATGTTTGTCTTTTAAAAACTCAGCATTGAGATATTGTAAATATAAAGTTGGATGGTTTTATAAAAGTATTTGTATAGATAATATGAGTTGAGAATAATGGGGTTAGAGCACTTACAAAATGAACGGTCTGACTAACAACTGGCTGTACCTTCCTCTGTCAAGTACAAGAATGCAGCTTCTAAAGCCCAAATAGAGACTCTGTGTAGGGGAAAGGCCTCTGGGTCAACTTAATATTGCCAAGGAAATTACAAGTGTAACATGAGTGCTAAAGAAACAATTTGAGTTTACTCAGATTTGTGTCCTGAGAAGGCAATACGTAAATTTATCATCTTGACAAGTCAGTCTTGCCTCAGGTGTTCTGCACAGAAATAGGAGTGAATGTTTTCATGTAAAGACTCCTCTTCTTACATCTGCAGGATTGCTTTGAATTCAAATGACATTTATTTTATAAAAAATGTAAAAGAGTCTCCAGATTTTTGGACTTGGTTTTTACTGGTGTCTCAGGAGTTTCTGCTACATGAAGTAGCATGATCAAAGAATTCAATAAATCATCACAACTATGTTACAAGCACAGATAGAGAATCCAATCTCAAACTCATGATCAAAGTCCATCAAATGCTTTAATAATTCTTTAGTAGCTTTTCTAAGAAACGAGAAGAAAGGTATTTTCTCTTGACCCTACCCATCTCCCAAGCTGTATTCAGATTGATCCAGGAGACACTATTCCATTAACAGTATTGGCATAACGGTCACAGTTTATTTGAACACAAGAGTAATACCATTTATATTTGTGGACTGAAGTAGATACTTTCCAATCATTTATGGTCACATCTGTCACAAAGATTTTTGTTTCTTTGCTTGTTTGTTTGTTTGTTTGTTTGTTTTATCGAGGAACTTGAGTATAGAGCAATCAACTGTCCAATTCACATTGATTGACATCATATTTAGTTTTGCAAACCACTGTGAAGCACCCAGCCATCGGCCTAAAACCTCAAACAGTCAGGGTGGAAACTTCAAATCTGGATTTTGTAACTGAATAAGACGGTATTTGCAATTTTGTAATGCAGATTTTCGGTTGAACCTAAGACCCTTTATTTTTAAAACGCAGAGCTAATGTTCACCTGACATATAACCATGCAATAATGAGGTTGTGAAGCATTTTTCCTTCTATTGAAAATAGTTTTTCTTAAAATATATTCTGATTATGGCTTCTCCTCCCCCAACTCCTTTTTGTTCCTCCCATCCCACTGCATTTCACACCATTTCTTTCTAGTTAAATAGCAAGGAAACATCTAAGGAATAAATATAAATAAGATAAAAGCAGAAGCAAATATTTTCAATAGCACAGAACAAACATATGGGGGGGTAGTCAGAAAAAAAGGCAGGAGAAACACACAAATGCAGACACAAACTGAGTTAACTGAGTTTCCTTATCTTCTGCACTGGGAAGGCTATCTAGGTTTTGCTTGGTTTTGCTGTAGTTGTTGTTATTGTTGTTTTGTTCGCTTCTGGTTTTTGTTTGTTTTTCTCTTTTTTTCTTTTTTCCAATGCATTCCTTCTTTCTTTATGAAGAAGGGTGTGTCTGGGGCTGTCCATTCTCTCCCTATCTATTCAATATAGTACTTGAAGTCTTAGCCAGAGCAATTAGACAACAAAAAGAGGTCAAAGGGAAACAAATTGGAAAGGAAGAAGTCAAAATATCACTATTTACAGATGATATGATAGTATACTTAAGTGACCCCCAAAATTCAACCACAGAAATCCTACGGCTAATAAACAATTTCAGCAAAGTGGCTGCATATAAAATTAACTCACACAAATCAGCAGCCTTCCTCTATTCAAAGGATAAACAGCCTTTGCTATGGGCGGGGCTAGCTGATACAGGCCACTAAGTTCAGGGCAGGAGGAGAAACGGAGATAATAATTGATGATTCCAGGCAGGAGATTCTGCGCCCAGCAATTGTGCCTAGTGGGCAAGTTCTAAAATAATAAAGCCGTCTGTCTGTCCTTTATCCGCAGATTCTAGGGCCTCTGATTAGGGCCGATTGAGATCAACCCTGGAGCTAAGGCGGGTGGGACAAAAGGGAGCTGGAAGGGCTGGTAGCACAATCGGAGCTCTCAGGCTACAATCCTGAGAGAAGCTTGTTTATAAAACTACACACAACAGGTTTATGTAGGAATTCATAAAGTCTGTAACAGCATGCATGAGATCTGCACACAGTCAAGCCACATAGCCACATGAAGTGCCAACATGGAAGAGGAGAGGTAACCACAAAGTTCCATTCCTAGCCAAAAAGCTATTTACAACTGATAGCTGCTGGAAAATTTATAGAGAAAATTAGTTTTTTTCTTTGGAGTGATAGTGGGTATATTAACTACACTTCAGAGAGGCTATATGGTCAGAAGAAGTCAACCAGCACAACTAAGGCTCCATGTTTTTGTTTGTTTGTTTGGTTCTTTGGTTGGTTGATTTGTGTGTGTGTGTGTGTGTGTGTGTGTGTGTGTGTGTGTTGCCTTTTGTGTTTTGTTTTAAGAATGTTGGGGTAGGTGAGAGAATATAATCAAGATATACTGTATAGAATTATAAAAAAATAAATTAAAATATTTAAAAAGTAAAATATTATCTCAAAAAAGACCTTCAATATGTTTTTGTCTTCACATACACTACTTTTGTCAAATGTAGAAATATACAGAATGTAAAGTAGTGATCTGAAGAAGTTTGTAATGAATGAATGGGATATTTACTATAATAATGTCAAATGCACAAAGCCTTGCTGTCTCTTGGCTTCAGATCTCACTGGCTATAGTGGATCTGTCAAATGTGGTTGGATAAGGTTACGTTTGGGATCAGGGTTAGCTTTTGGAGAAGTTTCCTCTTCTATTACTTACTTAGCCGTTCAGTGTAACCTCTCTATAACAGTGTTGCTGATGTCAATTATTTCTTCCTTCAGATTTACGTAACCTACAGAAACCTCACCGGCCACCACTCATAAAGGCCAAAGGACCTCCAGGCCTTTATCCCCAGTGATGGCCTCCATTTAGGATTCCAATCTCAGTACCCAACTGGCATCTGGCATGATAATCTCCACCTTACCAATGCATCTCAAAAATAAACAAAACAGTGAAATTGCATACAATATCAGAGCTCAGAGATCCAAAACCTTTCCTCATCTATATGGATATACCACAGTCCCCAGAACAAGACCTAACACATAGCAGGAGCATCTATTATGTAGGTGAATGAATCCAAGGTTTATAAATCTCTATAACGTTGGGGGTCATTTAATGAAACTACACTTTGGAATCACAAATAAGTTACCCAGCATGCTGTGAAATGTATTAAAACGAAGCATCAGGAGCATGCAGTAAAATGTGCCAATAGTTTGGGTTTTTAAAAATCAAAAGCAAAACACTTTCTTGATAATCCTTATAAGACAGATTATGCTGTGTAAACTTCAAGATGTTCATTGCAGTCAAGAAGAGGGAATTAAGTCAAAACAGGAGCACTGCCTCTGTGGAAGTGAATCTGACATATACGCTACGAGCAACTTCTGCTAGCTGTGATGAGTGCGAATGACTTAAAATATTTTCATTTTCCACCAAATCCCTGTGGTTTCCCTCAATTGTAATGCATATAAGAACATGAGTTTTTTACTTTTCTAACAGCAAAGGAACCAGATGTGACCAAATGCTAGAACATCCTAGTTTGGGCAGATAGTGTCTCTGTGGTTTCAACGACTTCACAAATCATAGAGATTTTACTGTGCATCAACCTTTTCCATTTGCAACAGAGATATAGTGAAGCAAGAAAGCAGGTTAAGATGTCAGCATATAAGAAAATGGGAGAAATGAATGTAGGAGACCAGAAATCTAGCATTTTCCACTTCCAACATCAAGAGAAGGAAAGGAAAGGTATAGAATAAAATTGTGCTATTTCAAAAAAAAAAAAAAAGCTTACAAGCACATTTATTGTAGAAAGTGTAGTCAGAGGGAAAATAAATTTTGAGGAAATTGCTATGTTTGATATGCATCATAACTGTTCTTAAGGTAGAAAATCCTGGGATAGTCAGGTAAGGGAATATACCTCATCTCCCATTAAATGGGCAATGACCAGTTCTAGTTTCTTCAACTGACTGTTTAGACTCAAAAAGAAGCTGAGTGATCTAATTACAGTAGTTTAATGGCATTGTTAAATACTTTGTTTTTCTTTTTTATTTTTCTCCATCTTTATTAACTTGAGTATTTCTTATTTACATTTCGATTGTTATTCCCTATCCCTGTTTCCGGGCCAACATCCCCCTAACCCCTTCCCCTTCCTTTCTATATGGGTGCTCCCCTCCCCATCCTCCCCCCTTTACCGCCCTCCCACCAACAATCACATTCACGGGGGTTCAGTCTTGGCAGGACCAAGGGCTTCCCCTCCCACTGGTGCTCTTCTGTGAAGTTGAGAGTTCTCCCGTGGGACCCTCAACATCAGAGCTTTGTTCTTAGTTCACCCGGGCTCTCTGTAATGACCATATTTCAACAGTCAAATCCTCTGTTTAACTGTATAAAATTACAGATAAAATAAATATTTTTAAAGTAACTTTCAAGGTCTATGACTGAAAACTTATTGTTTAAAGTCAGGGACCCTGAGGCCAAACTGCCTAGACCTAAAACTCCCAAGTATACCCTTCTCTTTATGGGACTCTGACTAAGATAATGTCTTCTGTGTGTATTTTCTTCGTTGAAAATTTTCATACTAAAAACACTCTACAGTGTAATAATATACTTTATAGTGACTGCTCCAAGAGGTGTAAATAGATCAGTGAACAAATATGTAGAAGTCACTACTACTTTAGTAAAGAAAGGTTTTCTATATATGTATTTTTCCATAATTTAGATGTTACACATATCATGGGGAAAAATTAACTGTGGAAGCAAGTTTAATACTGAAGAGTTGTTGGGGTCTCTGCACATGTCACGGCTTGCCAGGAAACAATCCATGTGAGGTGAAGAATGAAACTCAGGTCAGCACCACTTTAGCAGGTACTGGGTCAAAACCTTCTGAAGTCTGACTAAGCTGTTTATTGTTCTTAGACATTTAAAGACAGTAAAGCTTTGGGAGGAAAGTTTCAATGTGATGATTCTGACACAAGCTTCAGAGACAGCTTCAGCAAACTTCCTTCACAAAGTACATTTTCAGAGCAAAGTATCTGTTACTTTTCCAGAGCAATGGTCTCTTATTCACAGAGAAACAGTGTTCCGGGTAAGGACCCAAGGAAGAAGGATTTGTAATAAGGATGAGGATGGCTTGAAAATGAAAAGTACATGGGAGAACGTTCATGAGATTGGGTTCATTCATTGAGAGACAAGGCAAAGGTTCAGGGCCTAAACAATGCTCAAGATCTGGGCAGGTTCGGGTGAAAACTGGTTCCATAGAATAGAATAGAAAAATCAACTCCAGCCTTTTAGGTGAACAGGTGTCAGCCATTTCTCCTCTTGAAAGCCTGCGTGCTTATCAATTCCGATTTCCTTTGTGCTTTCTGTAAGCTTTGCCTCCTGTATTTCTCCACTTGTAAAGGAAAAATGCAAAATAGAATCCATGTTTGAATGTGAGCATAGCTAAATTATAAGAATAGTTAATAGAGGATGAAGGAAAATTGACAGCCATCTTAGTCAGCACGCCCATCCGAAGGTCACTTGAGAGATTTTCTATGTGGAATCATTCATTTGACCATCAGTACCATGAGGACAGTATGACACATTTAACCAACCTGTACCAGGAAATTGTAGGCAACCAAGATTATGTTTGAGCCATAATAATCTCTAGTAGACTTCATTTAAAACTGTGCGCCTGGGGGTTGGGGATTTAGCTCAGTGGTAGAGGCTTGCCTAGGAAGCGCAAGGCCCTGGGTTTGGTCCCCAGCTCTGAAAAAGAAAAAAAAAAAAAAAAAAAAAACAAAACAAAAAAAAAAAAAACAAAAACTGTGCTCCTCAGTTCAGCCATCTTTTGATTGATCTAATCTTTTCCTACAATATTAGTAGTTATCCTAATCACGCAGGCCATTTTTAAAAATTTTTAAGTTGGTTATTTTATTTATTTACATTTCAAATGTCATCCCCTGTCCCAGTTTACCTTCTACCAACCCCGTATCCCACCCTGCTCTCTCTGCTTCTATGAGGGTGCTCATTCAACCGCCTACTCACACCTATCTTGCCACACTAGCACTCCCCTTCTCTGTGGCATTGAGCCTCCACAGGACCAAGGACTTCTCCTCCCATTGATCCAGATAAGGCCATCCTCTTTGGTTGGTGGTTTAGTCCTTGGAAGCTCTTGGGGGTCTGGTTGGTTGACATTGTTGTTCTTCCTATTGGATTTCAAACCCCTCAGCTCCTTCAATCCTCCCCCTAATTCCTCCACTGAGGTCCCTGTGCTCAGTCTGATGGTTGAATGTGAGCACCTGCATCTGTATTGGTCAGACTCTGGCAGAAGAGACAGCAATACCAGGCTTCTGTGGACAAGTGCTTCTTAGCATCAGGAATAGTGCCTGGGTTTGGTGTCTTTTTATGGGATGGATCCCTGGATGGACAGTCTCTGCTCTACTCTTTGTCCCGGCATTTCCTTTAGACAGGAGCAATTCTGGGTTAATATTTTTGAGATGGGTGAGTGGCCCCATCCCTCAACCAGAGGCCATGCCTAACCTCTGGGTATTGTCTCTACAGGTTCTCTCTTGCCTTTGTATTAAGGCTAATATGATCCCTGTTGGGTCCTGAGAGCCTCTTGCTTTCCTGGCATCTGGAATTTTCTATTGTCTACTACTAGTTCCCCGTCCCGCCACTGCTACACACCTCTGTTCAATTTCCTGACCCTCTGTACTCCTCCCACACCTAATCTTGCCCCTCTTTTCTCCTCCCCCTCCTCCCAGTTCCCTCCCTCCCTCTACTTCTCATGATTATTTTCTTCCTCTTCCTAAGTAGGACTGAAACATTCACACTTGATCTTCCTTCTTCTTGAGCCTCATATGTTTTATTAGTTGTGAGCTGGGAAAAACCCAGATGTCCCTCAATAGAGGAATGGATACAGAAAATGTGGTGCATTTACACAACTACTCAGCTATTAAAAACAAGGACTTCATGAAATTCACAGGCAAATGGATGGAACTAGAAAATATCATCCTGGATGAGATAACACAGTCACAAAAGAACACACATGGCATGTACTCACTGATAAGTAGATATTAGGCAAAAAGCTCAGAATACCCATGTAGGCCATTTTTAATACCTCTCCCTGTATTCCAGTAACTAGTGCTGGTTTAGGCAACAAAAAAGCTGTTGTTGCTGCAACCGTTACAGAATCCAATAGATGAAAGGGATCGTGACAATTCTGGGACTTAGCTCTGTTAATTCTATTGATTGGTTGCAAATATTTACTTAGCAAAATGAGAATAATATAGCCTATCCCCACATAATTCCTCATAACCTGCAATAAAGACAGTTATAAGTATCATTTGCACAAAACAAATGTCCTTACCAAGCATAGTGCTTCACCAAGGAGAAGGGTATGATTAGAGGTAGAGTCATTATAAGGAGGGATATAAGTACATTCGGAGAACAAACACACACACACACTCACACACACACACACACACACACACTCACACACACACACACACACACACACATACATACACACACACACACACAATGCTATAGAAATCGCCATTGACAAGAATACAATGGGAAGCCCTAAGAATTCTTTATACCATTGATCAAGTCAAAAGGGAACTTTCAATTCTCACTGTGAAGTCCATAGATTTTATCCTAGCTTCTGTATATTAATACTGTGAAAGAGCAGCTACCAAATGTATAATTTTACTGCATGCTCAATATACTTTTCATATCTGTGGTATCCTCTAGATTACACAATCTTCCTCATACAAAAGATTCTTGCCCTTCTTTTCTTACAGGGAAATAAGAGAGAACTGTACACAGCTTGGCTGTCCCAAGACACTATCCTTTCTGCCTGGATGGTTCACATATATTAAATCAATTGCTATAGGTTATCTGTTACTTATAAAATATTTATATGTGTGTTTTAACATTGGTAGCACTAAAAGTTTACCAGCATACTTCTCAAATCCCCAGATTATAGCCTTTAACTCTAACAGGCTCAGCACATAGAGTAATCAAACTTAAGGAAGAACTCCATGATCTACAGTGACCAGCTGCTACAGGGCTGCCAGACAGTAGTGTACTCCTTTCTGAAATTACATGCTCATTGCTCATGTTGATTTATCTGTTCAAAAGCTCAAATCTTTTGCTGTCCTTAAATGTTACGTGTCATTCTTTGAAATTAAATTTCATAAAGAAAAAATGCTGAGTTCAGGTTTGTGTTTCCATATCACTTACAGTGGAAAAAGCCAGATAGTCATTCCTTGTATTCTGTTCTCTTCACAAAATGAGATCATTTAGAAACAATAGTGTCTATTTTTCTAAAACAAAACAAAAAGTTACTTCTAACAATCTCCCACGAACAAGCCAAAATGTAATGTTTTTTTACCCACTACAGGGCCAAGAACCACATGAAGTGTAACTTAATTCTAAAAAGACAACAGAAAAGAGTGTGTGTGTGTGTGTGTGTGTGTGTGTGTGTGTGTGTGTGTGTACTTGACTTTAACCAGAGAAGATAAATTAAAGAAGTTCATATTGTACCATTTGAAAGTTATTTCAAACTTACCCAAAAAACAAATGCATTTTAAGAGACAAGTAAGAACCTGTTGAATTCTGAACTTACCCAAACAGCCCTCTGGGCAGAAACAAATGGGCAGGCTCGTTTCAACTCGTCTTACTTGTAATCTTTCTGCAAACATTCCTTCAGAAATAAAAATGTATTTTAGCAAGTATCATCTTTCCCTTTTCTGAAACTATTGTTCTAAGTACATATTTTGTGAATTAATAACATGGTATTTTCAAATGGAATAATCTTGTTAATTTGCATGAGTTTCTATTTTCCCCTGGAATAAACATATCCTGGATGATTCCAAGCTCTCTTTTGCAAACATATCTTCTTCTAATTAGCCTTAGTATAGACTTGGTATTTCAGCAGATACTATGAAAGGGAAAAAATGCCGCTGTTATACCAGGGGTGGAGTAGTCAAGAACTATTAGAGCTTGCCTTAATATAAATGTCTACTGGGGGATATTAATTCTGGTTAATTTTCCTCACCCTAGAAGATAATTGCATTATTTTCATGTAAAGATTGCATAAGCCACATAATTATAATATACAACCATAGAATATGAGTGCTTAAAATAACCTCTGATATTTTAGTCCATATGTCTACTTTTACAAAATGGTAAAATGACTTATAAATAAACTAAGCATTTTGTACTCTAACAAACAAGACAATCACATGGCTTTCTCTCCTATAGTTTTCTTATAAATGTTACCTTGCCACCATGTCTAGATATTTGTTATACAGTTTCATTAGATGAAAAACCTAGCTTCATTTTCATTTACAACAAATTTTTATGTCTAGTACCATCGGCCCATGATTCTGCTGACTCCGTTTCCTTAACATCTAAGATTACCAATGGAATAGTCACATTATGAATTTTCTCTCTTAAGTTATAGTTATCATCATAATTGACATTACCACCTGGCAGCTCAAAATGTCAATGGGAAAGTAACATACTTTCAGATAACATTTTACCTTGGGATTTGGTCAGTTGGGAATTTCACAGAAACCCTATTTCAGGATAAATGGTACAAACAAGAATGTCTATAACTGTTGGATTCATGCAAATGGAGCAGCCACATAGGTCATAAGACAAGGCTGAATGCTAATCAGAAGCAGGCAGAGGGAAGGCACCAGAAGGATGCAAAAGACAAAATAGAAGGGATGCTACTTTTTTCCTTTCTCCAGGTGAACAAGATGCTGTGCCCTCTTCAGAGATCTGTTAATCTCTGTTTTTTCCCTTAAATTTCATGACAACTATGGGCCATGATAGATGGCTCTGTGCTTAAGAACCCCTGTTGCTCTTGTAGAGAATCATGGTTCAGTTCCCAGTTCACATATGCCCAGGGATCCAACATCCATATCAGAACACATGTGCACAGGCACATACTTGTACAATAAGTAAAAATAAATCTTCAAATTTCGTGACACCAGATTCCAGTAACCATCATCTAGTAATATTTAAACACATACCTCCAAACCTGATTTTTAAAATGCTGCCCTACTCAGTGCCTAAGAAAGCCAAAATATAAATAAGCAGTCCCTGTTCTGTGCAGGAAGAATAAAGAAGACATGGAGGTGATAAGGTAGGCAGAGTGAGCACAGAGGAAGAATGGGGGCAGTCATCTGTCTCTTGCCCTATGACTGTCAGGAACCCAAAACATCCCATTACCACCTCTGTACCTGAAACTTTCACACTTGTAACTGAGAGAAGCCTTGCTTTCTTTTCTAGAGAACACCTGATACCTGCTTTGCTCCACAGCCTTTTCTTGGCATCTTACCTGTGTGGTGTGTAGCTGAATGCCCCTCAAAAGCTCATGTGTTGAAGAATGGGTCCTTAACATTGTAACATTCAGAGGTGCATCTTTGGGGAAGTACTGAATTGGGGAGGGAGAGGCTTTTTATATCATCAGTGAATCAACTGTTGGCTTAAAAATTGAATGGACTGATGGGAAATCATGAAAATTGCAGGTGGACCCAAGCTCCAGGGATAGAAGGACATATCCTGTTGCCAGTGTCTTATGTACCTCCTATCCTCTACAAAGTAGACTGTTTTAAAATACATGATCCTCCTGTGATCTCTGCCCTACCTTGAGCGCCAAAGCAATGGACCAAAGTGATTATGGACTGAAATGTATGAAACTGTTGGGGTTTGATCTTGTGTACTATGCATTCTGATTTTGATTTCAGTGCCGTGAGATCTAGTTACAGTCCCAATCTGGACATGGCCTCATCATGAATATTTAAGAATCTCCTGTATCAATATGGAGTAAAAAGTGTTCCTCATAGATCTCTGATTGTTTAACAAAAAAACTGAACAGCCAATGACTGGGCAGAGGAAATAGGAAAGCTGGACTTCTGGTCCAAGGGAGAATAGCCAGAGAGAAGCAGTCTGCCATGAGGCCAGTGAGATTACAGGAGTTCACCACAAGAGAGGTGGAAGAAAGCGAAGATGGTGTCCATGAGGGTGGGCATGAGGACGAGTTGCCAAGGGAGTTTTCTAAGAGTACACACAGCTACAGCAGACTGAGCAAAGAAGAGAGTAAACACACTTAACCTGTGACATGTGACTGCCAAGTAGCTGGATAGCACAGAGAGTTAGGAGTAGCTATCTGTTCAGTGACTGAGCATAAAGCTTATTGAATACATCAATGGGTCTTAGGCTCAATTTCTTGGAAGCTAGCTGGGTTAGGAGAAAAAAAATGCCACTTTAAATATCTTCCTGTAGACCCATAATAAATATTTCTCCAAGTTGTTTTCCACATGCATTCTGTTATCATAACAAAAAACATATTGTTCATGCTGTGAGCTCTATTGTTTCATGTTATATTGCAGATTTAAGCATTTGTGGTAGACTCTCATGTTAAACTCTCTTGTCTGCAAAGACCTGTCTCACCAAACCAGAGTATCCACCAATATCTTTGAAAATGTATTCTGATTTTCAAACTACTTCCGAATCCTATCCTTGTATACCTGTTTACCAAAACTGCTCAAATCTCCACTATCTTTTTCTCTCAGGAGAGCCAGGGTGTGAGCATTTGGTAACAGTCTAGGGATAGGAAATTGGCTTTGTTTCAAGTTTGCCCAAACGCAGCTTATACATGCTGCCACAGATGAAATGTTTTTTATGGTTTGAAATCACAGTTTTCTTGGGAAAAGGTGGGTACTGTTTAAAGTTTTGCCTCATACCTATTAAGGCTATTCTAGAAGTTAGACGCAGGAGACAAATAACCCTATTAAAAAATGGGGTTCAGAGCTAAACAGAATTCACAGCTGGGAATGCCGAATGGCTGAAAACACCTAAAAAATGTTCAACATCTCGTTAGTCATAAGAAATACAAATCAAAACAACCCTGAGATTTCACCTCACACCAGTGAGAATGGCTAAGATCAAAAACTCAGGTGACAGCAAATGCTGGGAGATGTGGAGAAAGGGAACACTCCTCCATTGTTGGTGGGGTTTTGCAGACTGCTACAACCATTCTGGAAATCAGTCTGGGTTCCTCAGAAAATTGGACATTGAACTGCCTGAGGATCCAGCTATACCTCTCTTGGGCATATACCCAAAAGATGCCCCCAACATAAAAAAGACACGTGCTCCACTATGTTCATGCAGCCTTATTCATAATAGCCAGAAGCTGGAAAAGAAAGATGCCCTTCAACAGAGGAATGGATACAGAAATGTGGTACATCTACACAATGGAATATTACTCAATATCAAAAACAATGACTTTATAAAAATTAGGCAAATGGTTGGAACTGAAAGCTATCATCCTGGTGAGCTACTTAATCACAGAAAGACCATACATGGTATTACTCATTGATAAGTGGCTATTCACCCCAAATGCTTGAATTACCCTAGATGCCTAGAACAAATGAAACTCAAGGCGGATGATCAAAATGTGAATGCAGATCGCTCCTGAGAAACACAGCCAGAATACAGCAAATACAGAGGCGAATGCCAGCAGGAAACCACTGAACTGAGAATAGGACCCCTGTTGAAGGAATCAGAGAAAGAACTGGAAGAGCGTGAAGGAGCTCGAGACCCCATATGTACAGCAATGCCAAGCAACCAGAGCTTCCAGGGACTAAGCCACTACCCAAAGACTATACATGGACTGACCCTGGACTCTTTTCGTTTGCAATGAATATCCTAAAAGAAGCACCAGTGGAAGGGGAAGCCCTGGGTCCTGCTAAGACTGAACCCTAGTGAACTAGACTGTTGGGAGAGGCAACCAATGGGGGAGGGGTTGGGAGAAGAACACCATAAGGGAAGGGGGAGGGAGGGGATGTTTGCCCGGAAAGCGGGAAAGGGAATAACACTCGAAATGTATATAAGAAATACTAAAGTTAATAATAATAATAATAATAATGGCTATTCTATCCCAGAACACAAAATTCCTTAAAGTACAGTACTGTATCAGAGTAGATGACCAAATCAACCCATTGAGCAAGATGTAGAAGGACAAGGATAAAGGTTGCATTAGAACCACATTTACTTTCCTCTGTTTTCTAAATGAAGAGTGGTTTTAATTAAACTATACTGACATTAGTCCCTCTTTTTTAACCTCCCACCAGCCTCTCCCAAGTCTCCTCTCTCCAACTTCTCCTATGTCCCTCCTTGTTTTCAAATTGATACTTCCTTTTCTTTTTCCTATTATTATGAAGTTATATATGCATATGTCCTGAGTTCATTGATGTTTATGTATATGGTTTTCAGGCTAACAAATTTGCATTAAAACCACGTGATAGGGCTCTGGCAGATTACTCTCTTTTGTCATTCATTGACTATAGTTCTTTCTATAAGTACTCCACATTAGTACATCTGTTGATATTGCCATTGTCTTTATGCAGTCATTGCTAGGAGAGACCAGTGCACAATAGACATCATGGTACTCTGGCTCTTTAAATATCTCTGCCCTCACTTCTGCAATGTTCCCTGAGCCACATATGTGTGGTATGTAGAAATTTATGTAGATGTATCCATTGCAACTGATCACCCTGTGATCTTTGCATTGTGTCCAATTATGGTTTTCTGTGATCATCTCCTTTAGTTGTAAATAGAAGCTTCTTTCTGAGTAGTGATAGATACATCGATCTGCAGGTATAAGAATAAGATTTAAAATATATTTAGGAATTTTGATGGCCTAGCAAAATGGCAGTAGGGGATTCTTTTCTAAGATCCCTACCCCTGGGGAAGTTGATTAGGGTCTAGTACCAGGCATAATTTCTTTCCTGATGATTTGATTGAAACTTGAGTCCTTTGTCAGCTTTTGGTTGCCACTCTCATGTGTGGGCCACTTACTGTACTTTTATATATACTGTGTCATACTCATCATTGTTGTGATTCATGGGTGTAGAGAGAATATCTTACACTAAATGAAACCATTACCTGTCAATAAAAGGCTGGATGGACTGAGGCATGATTAGAAGATAGGACATCTTGGAGAGAGAGAGAGAAAAATTCTGGGATTGAGTCATGGAAAGATTCTCCCAGACATAGAAGAAAACAAATACATGAACCCAAGGACCAGGTTACCATCCACATGGCATGACTGAGACTACTTAAAACAGGATACTTGACTCATGAGCTAGTGGACACAAGCCAAAGCTAATGGTCTAGGAATTTATTCACATATAAGAAGTTCCTGACTTGTGATTTCAGAGAATATATGTGTGGATGGGAAAACCCAGTTACACATAGGTGTGCCTGGTGGGTAGGGATCTTAATTGCTTCTGTCCCTTGGTACCTTGTATAATATTTTGAAAGTTATGCAAAAGGAAAAAGGCTTTCAGGTTAGATTTAGCTCAAATAGTACAAATTTAATAATCTAAGAGGCAATGAGGGCAAGAACAATAGTGTATTTTATTTTGAGAATCACTTGGACTACCATGGACAAACATTCAAGAAGAGATTCCAAATTCTAGGTACTGGTGTTAATCCAAATATCATAATTTTTCGTGTGTGTGTGTGTGTGTGTGTGTGTGTGTGTGTGTGTGTGTGTATATCTCTCTCTCTCTCTCTCTCTCTCTCTCTCTCTCTCTCTCTCTCTCTGTATGTGTATCTCATTTTCCTTCACTTTTCTCTCCTAGCGTCTCCCAAAATCCCTTCTTCTATGTCCTTCCATGTCTACCCCATTCTCAAATTGATAGCCTCTTTTTCTTTGCTATTTCTCTATATCTATTATACATAGTTTTAGGTAAGCATAAAATAATAAAATAATAAGGTACCCCTAATCCACTCTGTGGTGGTCCCCTGCAGGTTTACAGCAGGCAGAAAAACCTGATCAGGGTGAAGTAAGAATGAAACTTGACTAAGCCTAATTTTATTGTAACTGGTCCCAGACCAGTACTTCTAGAGTCTGGCAAACACCATTTTATTTAACCAGATTTAAGCACGGCACAATTTTGGGGGGAAAAGTATTCAGATAACAATTAACTCGGTCCCAGGTGTACAACAGTTTAAGACATATTTACTTTGAGATTCTTTACAAAGAACTTTTGACTTTTTTCCACAGGAATGAGTACTGTTGACTCAGCGATAGAACCCAAAATTTGTAGGGATATTGACAGAAGTAAACAGAATGCCTGCAGGTGTCAGAATTGATGTCAGTTAGGCTGTTGTAAAGTACTAGTGACATCACTTGTAAGAATAGGTTTAATGGTCTGAAGGTAATGCTCAAAGTTTTAAGAGGAAAGAAAGGGTCTGGTATAAGTAAATTCTGGGAGATGTAGGCTGAGCTTATCTCATCAGACAACAAAGGATCACCAGGTTTTAAAACTACATCATTCCTGAGATCCCAGGAAGAGCAGCTGTGTACATCTTTCCACTGAAGAGGTAAGTTGTGTTTCCCTGGCTTCTCCAGTGCTTATCTGTGCACACAATCCTTTTTGCCATCTATACCACTCCTTGGTATATGCCCCAAGGACATGACATCCTATGCCACAATGTTCATTTATGCCTTATTCATAATTTGTAGGAAATGTTAACAGCCTAAATGCCTTTCAATGGATAGACATTGGATGGATAATGAAAATATGATACATATATACAATGGAATACTATTTTCTATTAAAAAACAAATGTAATCATGATGAATCATTTTATATCAAGTGAGGTAATACAGACGCAGAAAGACAAATACCACATGTTCTATCTCATCTGCAATCCCTTGTTCTAGAATTTCAGTTGTAAGTAAAAGCAAGAAGTATTCACAGAAAGCAGGAAGGATAAAGGGAAAGTGGAGGAGCAGTTGAGAGAGAAATGGTGAGATACAGATGAATCGAATCAGGAAACACGAAAACAAAGACGTGTTTTCCAATTGGAGAGGAGAGAGGGATGTTGATATAGAATGATAAAGTGGGATGTGGAATAAATAAAAACAAGGGTGTTTGTTTTTCTAAAAAAACCAGGAACCTTTTAATCTTACTGTTTTGCATTTATGTAAACACTCAACAATGTACACAGCATGTTAGCTTCCTGTGATGTGTAAAGTGAAGGCAAAACCCTTATATTGACATAGGTATATGACCAAGGCCTTTGCAGATCACTCTGTCTGACAGATCAATAGGAAGTCAACCAGTAAGAACAATGAGGGTTGGCTCAGCAAGGCAGAAGCTCTTTGAGCAAAGTCTCCCCCCCCACCCCGTAGACTGCCTTTATTTCCTTGGCATTAGCTTTCAAGTTCGTTTTTTAGTTTCTATCCATCCCAACTATCATTAGGAGAAAAAGTGAGTTTTGTCACCGAGTACCAGGCATGGGACTTTAAAGATGGCATGGATAAAACTTCTTGAAAACTCAAGTTTGATGAGAGATTATCTCAACCAAGTCCAGAAGGTGTTTCTTCCTTCCTTTTTTACCCTTTTTGTTTTATCCTTCCGGGGTTAACAAAGAAAGACTTACTCCAGTCACAGTACCTCACCTTATTGACTAAGAAGTTTCATCAAAGTACTTTGTTTTTCTTTCTGAAGAGCATTGCACAGCATAAAGCCTACAATTAACTATTGCATTATTGACATAAAACATTCTTTTATTTCATAAAGCAGTTATGAGATGTAGTAACTGTGTTGAGCAGGTTGTTAATAAGAATATTATTCATCTTCATTTAATTTAAAAATATCCAAATGGATACAAGGATAAATATCTATGTTCATATTGAAATGAAACCTAAAATTATGGATAATCCAATATACAGAAAGGCAAGACAATTTGGAATTGCAATGCATGTTCTATAAACAATATGAACTTTCACAAAAATCACTTATTTTAAGAGACATGATTTTAACAAGTTACTAAAGTGTAAAGACACTTAACATAAAATACTCTGGGTTTTAGGTGGGCTGGGGCCTAATAGGCATACAAGCTGTTTAACCAGTCAAGTAAATCCTGTATAACGAGGCACATTGTTTTAAATATTGTTTTATTTTTACCATTAAATCAGAATAACTGTAATTCTATCAGAAAAACAATAAAACTTTATTCAAACACATATACATACACATATTCTAGAGAACCATGGACATCTGTGGAAATACTGTTATTAGGACTTGAGAGCTATTATAAGACTCTAAAATTTACTCATTTATGGCACTAGTTATGCTAATTCTATACTGTACATGCCTTATCATATTTTGGATTTTATATTGGTTTCTTTCATTCTCTCATTAAAGCTTAATAATAATTCAAAATTGCAAGAAACCTATTTTGAGAGATTAGGGGCTTGGTCTGGGTTATGATGCTTGAAAATAGTGAGGCCAGAGCTTAAAGGTTAATGTGTCTAGACCCAAATTCTGTCATTTTAAAGTAATTTTTAATCATTTAAAACCCCAACATACATGTGGTATTTTGTCCCATATATTTCCATGACCATTTATATTCATAAACTAATAATGAGACTATGGCAGGCAATAACGTGTAAGTGGCACAAATTGTAATATTCAATTAGTTGTATGTATTTTGGGGATATAAGTTATGGGTGTCTATTATGTGTCTAATGATCAATAATGTAGAATTGCTTCTCTGTATACTAACACATCGAAGTGAAGTTTTGATCGGTAGAAATAAGTGTCACCTCTGATGTCCACATTGGTGAGTGTTCTGCAAGAGTGCCACATCTTTATAGTTAAACTATAGTTAAAGCCACTAGAGATTATTCACAACGATCACAAAATAATCCATTTTCATTTGTTAAGGGCAAAGAAACCATCAGCATCCTCCACATGTTCACAGAAAAAGACTTGGTAGTGAGGACTTGATTGTCTCCTTGTCTCTTCTAGACCTATGAATACTGGCTGTATAGTCTTCCTTCTAAAAACCCATCTAATAAGTCAATCAGTCAGAACTGATTTCTATTTCATACTATACATGTTTATTGCACATTGGAATGTATATTTATGGGGAAAATGATGATTGAAAGAAGCAAACTTAAAGCTCTTTTATGCAAAATATTTATAAGAACCTGATAACAATGAATCTTATCCTATCCCCCAGTAATTACTGCACAAAAACCACTTTAGGATTGAAAAGCAGGGGAGAAAAGCATTTCAACACCCTGTCAAATATCCAGTGAAAGCTAAAGGAACATCAATTAACTATTGTGCTAATGGATTGCTGTGGGACTCAGTGGAACTCCATTCCTCTGTACCATTGACCAGCTTGAAATAATCCTTGGTACCCCTGTTAACATCTTACAGTACTCCACCATTCTCCTGAATGCATGTGAATAGTCTCCACTCTCTCTTGTGTCTTAAATCCACAAGAAACAGAAGCAGACTCAAACCCATGCTGCTACTTTCCCAATGATTTTCATGGCATTCTCCACTGAAGAGACTCTTAAGAAATGACTATAGACACATTCAATCTACAACTTCTATCCTCAAATCAGAGCACACAAACACTCTATAATTTATCTGCATAGTGGTTGTTGGAGAATTACAAGTTAAGAACACATATTGAGTACAGCCATCCTGCTGGTCCCAGAATGTTAAATCCCATGGCTCGATCTTTACACCAACATTTTCATTTATGCACTGCTTGTATTTTTGCAACCAAGACTTGCTTGCAGTCTAAAGCAGCAGACCAGTATCTGATTTGACCTTAGAATAAAAATGATTTTCACTTAAAGAGCAGGCAACTGGGAATCACAGAGACTAGGGGGCTCATTCAGTATCACACAGCTTAAGTAGTAGGTTCAAGCAAGTAATCCATTATGTTTCTAAACAGAATTGTTGTTAAAGGACTTTTGTTTACCTGTAGATCTATGCTTTTGATTATTATCTTTTTAAAGCAAACACAGAACATATATTTGAAGCCAAGGCATTAGAATTTCCTGCTGATTAGAAATATATTTCTTCCATAGGACTGGAAGGCCACCCTCAGTAACACATTGTTTTGTGTTTTGTGTTTTCTCTCTTTCTCTCAGTCAGTCTTTTAAAATGCAAATGTGTCTGGAAGGATAGCACTTTGTGCTAAGAATGTTTCTCTGAATGATCTTTCTAGTACTTGATTAGTTGTTACCAAAAACAAGCCTGAGGATTTTTGAAGATGCTCAGTGGATATAGAAAAATCCAGAGACTGCCCCACCTGGGGATCCATCCCATATACAGTCACCAAACCCAGACACTATTGTGGATGCCAAGAAGTGCATGCTGACAGGAACCTGATATAACTGTCATCTGAGAGGCTCTGCCAGAGCCTGACAAATAAAAAGTTGGAGGCTCACAGTCAACCATTGAACTGAGCACAGGGAATCCAATGGAGGAGTTAGAGAAAACGACTGAAGGAGCTGAAGGGGTTTGCAACCCCATAGGAAGAACAACAATATCAACCAACCAGAGCTCCCAGGGACTAAACCACCAACAAAGGATTACACATGGAGCAACCAATGGCTCTAGCCTCAGATGTAGCAGAGAATGGCCTTGTCAGGCATCAATGGGAAGAGAGGCCCTTGGTCCGGTGAAGGCTAGGGTGAAAGCTAGATGCTCCAGTGTAGTGGAATGCCAGGTCAGGGAGGAGGGAGGGAGTGGGTGGATGGGTGGGGGAGTATCTTCATAGAAGCAGAGGGAGGGATACAGGTTAGGGGATTTGTGGAGGGGAAACCTGGAAAAGGGATAACATTTGAAATATAAATAAAGGAAATATCCAAAGAAAAAAGAAATAAGAAAGAGATTAGAAAACAAGAATATCTAATTTCAACTTGCAAGTACTAGATGCTGGGCTGGGGGTGTTGCTGTTTTTGTGGTGGTGGTGGTGGTGGTGGTGGTTGTTGTTGTTTTGTTTTGTTTTGTTTTGTTGTTTTTTCCTGAACCTCTATTTTCTGTCATCACCAGAATTCCAGTCCACTCGATAAGTTGTACCCGATTCACCAGTACTAGTGTGAGAAAAGTCTACTAGAATAACCTACAAACAGAATACTGCTGTTTTACTCACGTGACGTGTGTGTGGCAGATATGACTCATCAATCTTTATAAACCTGAGCACACTCAGAACCATCAGTGCCTCTGAGTCCACAGCTAGGCGTAACAGCACCACTGCATGTGCCCTGAATGTAGGAAACACCGAACATTCACTGTAGCGGTAAGGCTTGTTCTTTCTGATACAGGAGTCTCTGATAGTAGCTTATCAAAATATTATGATAGACTACCTCGTAGTATTTCAAGTCTTTTATTTTTGCAGTGTTTGGCTCTGCCTTAACGAAACAAAGGCTCAGCATAATGTTTCTTCCCGAAAATATGAATCATAATTTATCTGAATAAAAAGGGGTTCTTTCATTGAAACTACTAGAAAATACAATTATATTGAGTTATTTTGTATTTTCAAACACTTTAAAATTAATTCAAAGTCGCAATCTTGAGAAGACTGAAATTGCTAAAATACCAACTATAAGATTATAAAACAAATAGATTAGTGAACCATAAAATGTTTAATACTTTTATTAATATATGAATAAGTCATACCATATTTGATAGTTTTGCTATAAAACTTTCTAATCAACTGCATAGGACTCCAATCTTCTTTTGGCTAGTAAATTTAGGTTGATTTCCCACCTAAGAACCACTTGTTTTGTAGATTGGATCCTTAGCAAATTCAGCTAAATATTGATATACAACTATCTATTTACAAAAGAGGTGAAACAGTTTTCTATACCTCCTCTGGCTTTCTTTAGACAGAGCCAAAGACTCTAGGTTTCATAGGTAATCCAATAATTGTGTGAATATAAGGCAAAGAATAAAATGTAACAGACTCCCATGAAAATGTACATCTTATAGGAATCAGGACTCATAAATTCAAATGTCATTTTTTACGAGGACACAGAAGAATGCAAGTTCTTAACCTATCCGGAGACTTAAAGAAATGTACCAGGTTTTGCCATCCTGGATCCTCAGTTTCACCTTGTCGGGTTTAGAAGGTATACATATAAAAGCACAAAGAAGAAAGGTGCCATTAAAAATAAAATACAGTACTCTGTCCTACAGGCAATTTTGCTGTATGGCACTCCTCAGGAAGGCAGAATAGCCTCTATGTAAAAGCTTCAGGAATGGGCAAAGTGTTAGAATATCTCTTGCAGCATTTATATAACAACTGTACAGTGCATTTGTGCCAAGGCCTCCCTGGGTAACATGGATTTCTTGAATGTCCAGTTGTCTTGCCTGAATCTCCGAGTTCTGAAAAGAACTCAAAGTTCAGTTTTTTTTCAAAGTTAAAGTTTTTGATGTTGTTATTTTATCCTGCCCTCCAGTTGCTTTCCTTTCTCATAACAGCGTTACCCTCCCAAATCCATGTGTCTTGTTTCTTCATACAGAGAGTCCTGTGTTAATGTGTATGGCATCATCTCCCAAAGCAAGGTAACAAATAAGAGAGCACATAGCCCTACCTCAGCAACCATCACTTAGCATTGCCTTCCCACATGAGGATAAGACTTCATGAGATGCTCTCCCATGCTCTCCGGGATTTGGGCTAGTTTGAGGTTTTACACCCTTTACACATGCACTCACAGCCACCATGGGCTCTTGGGTGCAATGTCATTTTAGCAAATTTTGTGTTTTTGTAGTTGTCACTACCTTTGACTGTAATTTTTTTCTGACTCATCTTTTCTGATGCTCTTTTTGTAAAGGGATATGCTATAACTGTCTTATGTAAAGCTAACATAGACAGTTTCCCTCTCCCCTCCTCCCTCTCTTTCTCTGCTGGTCTTCATTTATTGCTTGTTTGTTTCTCTCTTGGCTTTTTCTGAAAATAAAATTGTTATTAATGATTTGGGAGTTTCAGATAATACATTTACTTCCCCATCTTGTCTTCCCAGGTCCAATCCCTCCATCGTGCCCTTCCATCAAAAGGAAGAAAAGGGAAAAAAAAAGAAAAAACAAAACTCCAAGTCCATTTTATGCTGCACCTATTCTCACTGAAGCATGGTTAAACTTCCTGTTGCCAGTTCCTTAGAGAAAATTGAGTCCTTCCCCCACCCAGAATCCCTGTCAGAAGCCATCAACTGTGAGGAGCTGTGCTTCACTATCCCTATCACATGTCCTCTTCAATGGCTTTCTGTTTATTCTGCTTCTTCTGGGGGGGGATAATGGGAGAAAGCAGGTTGTCCCCAAAACCTTCAATGTCTCTCATTTTCAGCTTTAGTCTGAAGGCATCAATATTACTGCCAAAGAAACTTCCTGGCCCTTTGTGGTCAACAGCAGCGCAGATCATGGATATCCAAATAATTTCTGGTGACAGTACAGACCATAGACACCCACATGGCCTCTGGTGGCAGCACAAACCATGGAAATCAATAAGCCAGTCGTCAGTGTTAATATCATAGACATCAACATGGCCTCTAGCAGGTGCATAGGCCATAGTCAATGACATGGCCTTGTTTCAGTAGACATTGGATGTGAGTCCCTTATGTTTTGTCATCTCCTGCTAAAAGCAGCATCCCCAATGTGAGTTGAGAGGTACACTATTTTATGGGTATAAATATAAGAATTGAGAGGCAATTTATTACCATGTCCACTTAAAAATAATATATTAGGTATTCCTCTACCATTTATGACTAAGCAACCATAAGTTTTTGACACAGTATTTGGTACCAGACAAGAATTCCATCTTGTAGAGCAAGCCATAAAGATAGTCAGGAAGTGGCTGGTTGCTCCCAAAGCCTTTATACCACTATTGCACTACGGAACATAATTCACCAGGACAGTCATTACTCTAACTCCTAAGATTCATAGTTGAATAAGACTGTTGGCTACTTTTCTCTTCCTGCAGTGTGTGTAGTATCATGAAGTACTTAGAAAAATATTAAAGCTTCTATATGAGTACCAGCTTAATTTCTTCATGCTGCACATCTCAAGCACATGTGTCTTCACATTTAGGTTCTCATAATCAAGTTTTAGAATAAAATCAAGAATATTAGCAATAGCCTCTATTGTCTATAGTCTATAAAATCACTAACTAACAACATGAAAATAAATAAACCCTGCCTGGCAGGGGGCTTTTCATTTGATAGCCTATGAAACCTAGAAAAGGAATTGTCCTCCATTTATAGAAGAACTACTTCACTTGCATGACTGCATTTTAAGAAGCTCCAACAGTAGTAGTTTTCTATATATTTTCAAGGACTTTAGTTTTATTTATACCCCATAGTACTTTCTCTTCTGCCCTTCCCTTCTATCTTCTACCTCATTTCACTTTCCATATTCCATTGCACCCTCCCCCAATATTACCTGTGTTCAACCAACTTCCTTTAAAATATTGCCATTGACCCTGACTGACTCCCTGACCACTATGGGTACTGGAACTTAAACACACATTCAGAAATTGTATAGACATATGTGGCAATTCTCTTCCTTGGTCTGGATTCTGACTCAGAATGACTATTTCCAGTGTCATCTATTTAATAATTATTCTTTTCCTTACAACTGAATAATATTCTATTGTGTGTAATGGCCACATTTTTCTTGTCCATCAGTGATGAATATACAACCTTTTTCTATTTCTTGGTTGTTGTCAAGGAACAAAATCAACATGGATAATCAGGCCTCTTTGCAGTATAGAATAGAGTCATTTGGGTATACATCCAACAGTAATATAGCCGGCTTATATGGTTGATCTCTTAGTAGATTTTTAAGTAAATTCTTGTTTAGATTTCTATAATGACTATACAACATACAGCTAGAAATCAACATTTAATAACTGTTTTCTTTTTTCTACATCCACACGAGGATCTGTTTCCAATAGTTTTGCTTTTTATATTAGCCATTTTGAATTGGGTAAAATGAAATATCAAAGTAATTTTAATTTTCATTTCCCTAGTGACCAAGCATGTTGAATATTTTTAAAAAATATTTCTCAGTCGTTTGCCTTTCTTCTTTTAAGATTACTGTTAAGTTCCATACCCCAATATTGATTGGGTTTTTGTTTTATTTGTGTGTTTTATATACTAACTCCCTGTCAGACTTACAGCTGGTAAAGCTCTTTAGCCCACACAATAGACCTCTTCACTTGAATGATGGTGTTCTTTGTGTCACAGAAGCCTTTAAATTTCATGAGGTCCCATTTGTCAATTGTTGGACTTAATATGGGTACCACTCAAATCCTTTTCAGAAAGTTCTTTTGTGTGTCTATAAGTTGAAGTATTGTTGAAGGCCAGCAGAGTCCAAGGCTCTCCCTGAGGCCCTGGTGTATGGGGAAAGAAGGTAGTGTTTGGCATTTGAATATGCTTGGCACAGAAATGTTCTCAGCAGAGCCAGTAATGGCCTTGGAAAAAACTCTAGTTTCAGATTCCGAGAAACCAACTCTTCCTCCATAAAGAGCTGTAGTTATCAGAGTCAATACCACTGTGTACTTGGTCTCTGATGCTCTTGAGATGTCCTGTGTTCCCTTTGTACAGCATTGCTTGAATAGCTTTGTGCTCAATTTGACCCACGGTATAGTTTCTTGCTGATACTGTCTCATTTCTTTTCTTTCAAGAAAACTGTATTCAAGATGTTTTGTTTCTTTAATAAACTTGCTTTCATGAGCCATCAGCTGTGCAAGACTTCCTGATTCCAAACTTTAAATTCCTTACCTTCTTTCATTTTCTGATCCTTCCTTTTAGGACACTGTCACTGTGCAACTTGATCCAGGTCAAAGTGGATCTCCTACTTCCTCCTATAACAGATTCATGGAATTAGATGCCATTGACCCATTTGGAGTTGAGTTTTATACAGGGTGAGAGATAAGAAGATAGTTTTACTCTTCCGTGTGCTGCTATACAGTTTAACCAGCATCATTTGTTGAAGGTTCTGTCTTTGGAATGATAATTTGGTTTGGCATCTTTGTCAAAATCAGAGAGCAGTAGGAGCGTGAACATACTTCTGGGCTTTCAACTATATTTTATTGATCAGTGTATGTGTATAATATTACAATGTTGTTTTTTTTTATTTTTATATGAGAGAGAGAAAAAAGAACAGAGAGAGGCAGGAGAGAGAGAGAGAGAGAGAGAGAGAGAGAGAGAGAGAGAGAGAGAGAGTTGTAGGTAATTATTAGTCTCTAACATCATAGGTGCTGGTAAAGTGAATCTGGGACCTTTAGAAGATCAGTATGTGTGACCACTAAGGCCCTCAATGCTGTTCTCATGATTAGAGAACTCAGTGGTATAATTTCAATTCAGGCATATTGATACCTTCCATAATATTTTTATTGTCCATGGTTGTTTTAGTTACTATAAATCTTTTGTGTTCTCATGTGAATATATTGATTCCTTTTCAATTTCTATGAAGAATTGCAACAGGATTTTAATAGGGATTTTATAGAATTATAGATTGTTTCAGATAGAATGACTGTTTTCACAATATTCAGCCTGCCAATCAATGAACATTGGAAGTATATTTCATTATTAATACCATATTCAATTGTGGTTTTGGTGACATAACACTTTGATCATAGTGTTATTTGACTTTTTTATAAAGGACTGTTTATAAGATTATTTCCATGATTTCATTATTAGTATGGTTGTTATTTGTATAAAAGAATAATACTGATTTTTGTGAATTAATTTTTTTCTGCTACTTTGCTTAACAAACCTATCACAAGTTACAATTTCTGGTAGAGTTTTTAGGAAATTTATGCATATAATAATAACAACAAATAAACATGATTATCTTCTTTTTCTTATTTGTAAACTTTTTATTACTCATAATTTAATTGCTTTAGCTAATATTTCAAGTACTATCTTATAAAGGAATAGTGATATCTTATCTTGATTATATTGTAGAAAAGAGTAAGATATCCTTATCTTGTTCTTACTTTAAGTAAAAATTCTTCCAGTTGTTCCCTAGTAATTTGGTTGTGGGCATATTATATATTTCTTCATTATGTTGAAATATTTCATTATATGCCTATATTCTTCTGGATTTATAGCATGAAGAGATATTTTAGGTAATTTTTTGCACCTAAAAAAATAATCCTCTAGTTTTTGACCTGTGGTTTATGAGGTAGATTACATTGATTTACATATGTTAAATATTTCTGCATCGCTGAAATGAAATTTACATGATCATACAAGAAAATCTTTTGGCTGTGTTCTTGATTCAATTTGCAAGTATTTTAATGATAAGTTGTGTATCTATGTCAAACATGGACCTTGTCCTTTAATTCTGTTTTTATCGTTGTGCTTGTGTTTGGTGTCAGGGCAATAACTACTTTGTTAAAAAAAAGTGAAAATGTTCCTTTTATATTTTACAGAATAATTTAAGGAGTATTGCTGCTAGTTCTTGTTTGAAGATCACTATCTTGAATCTATAAGATTTGTTTTAGTTGGTAGGTATTTAATTATTCTACCTCATTGGTTGCCAAATTAAATGCTTAAATTATTAATTTTTGTCTTGGGTTAACTTTAGTAGGTCATATGCTTTTAGAAATTCATCTGTTGCTTTTAGATTTCAGAATACAGTTGAATATAAATTTTTAAAATATAACATTAAAGTTCCCTGAATTTCACCAGTGTCTCTTGTAATAGCTCTTTTTTTCAATTCTAACTTTATTGATAAGGTTTTCTCTTTTCTTTCAGTTAATTCACTAATGGCTTGTTAATTCTGTTTATCCACTAAGAGAACTAACTCCTGATTTGATTCTCTCTCTCTCTCTCTCTCTCTCTCTCTCTCTCTCTCTCTCTCTCATTTCTTTTCTTTTAGTTTCTGAGACTACTATGCTTATCTTTTCTATCTAACTTTTATGAATACTGGTTGTTCCCATTTTAATAAGGCCTTCTGGTACACCATCGAGTTACTAACTTGAGATTGTTCAAATTTTCTGATGTAGGCACTTAATACTATAAACCCCTCTCTGGGGATGGCCATCATTGTGTTTTGGCATGGTTCGTTGTCATTTTCATTCAACTCTAGAAATGTTTTATTTCCCTCTTGAGTTCTTCAGTGACTTAGTGATTAATCAGTTGTGTGCTGTTTTGTTTAGTTTCCATGGGCTTATGTATTTCCTGTAGTTTGTATAATTGTTGATGTCTAGCTTTGCTCCCTTGTGAGCTGATAGAATGAAAAATGCCATTTCAAGTTTTCTGTATTTGTTAAGACTTCCTTTGTGTTGCAGGATGTGGCTAATTAGGTACAAAATTTCATGGGCTATAAAAAAGAATGGTGTTTCATTTTGTGTGTGTGTGTGTGTGTGTGTAATTCTTCAATGTCTGTTAGGTCCATTTGATTAATAATGTCATTTTATCCCAATAATTTTCTCTTAGGTTTTGTTCAAACGACCTGCCTATCGGTGACTATAGAATACTGAATTTATCCACAACTACTATGTTGTAGGTAATCTGTGGTTTTTATGCTTCTTATGGATTTTGATGTCCCTGTGTTTGCTATGTATATGTTTAAACTATTTCTTTAATTTGTATGAAATTACCTTTCTTATATCTTCTGACTAGTTTTACTTTAAAATCTATTTCATTATACATTATAATAGGTATTAGTTCTTGTTTCTTAGGCTGATTTGCTTGGGAATCTTTTCCTTCTTTTTACCCCAAGGTTGAGTCTATTATTAATTCTGAGGTGCATCTCTTGAAGGTAGCCAAAAGCTGGATCCTGTTTTCTAATCATATTTTAAACTCTGTGTCTTTTTAATAGTGGAATAGAAACCATTAATATTGAGTTGTTATTTCAAGAGTATATTAAGTCTGATTGTCAACTATGCAGTGTGTTTTCTTAGATCTCTTGGTTTAACCATCCTGGCATTGTTAAATTGTACCATGTAACTATTTGAATGCATTTATACTGTTCTTTAAACCAAAGTATCTTCTGTAGAATGGGCTTAGGGACTATAACTTCACTGAATCTATTGTTAACATGGGAAGTTTTATTTAATTTTCAATTTTAATGGATGGTTTATAGGGGTTTTAGGGAATAGTAGTATGCATTGTCAGCTGTGGTCTTTCAGAACTTGGAATACATCTTTTAAGGCCCTTAGAAGCTTAAAAGTTTCTGTTAAATCAGAAGTTATTCTTGTGGAATTGCCCTTTATACATGAGGTAATCTTCCTTTCTTGAAGCTTCAGAAACCCTTTCTTTTCTCTGTATTGCTAATGTTTCAGCTTTATTTCTTGGAGAGTTTCTATTCTGGTCCTACTTGTTGTTACGAAATCATCTTTTACCTGGATGAATATCTCTTTCTCAAGTGTTGGGAAACGTTCTGTATTTTATTGAAAATATTCTCTATTCCTTTGATGCACATAATTCAAAGGTTGGGTGATTTTAAGTGTTGCAAGTCTGCTCTCTAATTGTTGTTTGTTTATTTGTTTGGTTGGTTGTTTGGTTGGTTGGGTTTTTGTTTTTTTGTTTTTTGTTTTCTCACTGACCTGTATTGGGTGATCCAGTTCCTCTTCTTTGTCTTCCGGCCCTAAGCCTATTACTTTGACATAATCCATTTTGCTAGTAAGGACTTCTACTGAGGTTTTGCTTGACTTATTGAGTTTTGCATTTCAAGCATCATTCCACTTTGGCATTTCTTCAGCAATTATATCTCTTTATTGAATTCTATTTTTGTGTCTTGGATTGAGTTCTACATTTCATTCAGCTCTTCATTTTGTTCCCCTGGCATACATTCACATCCTATTTCAGTTGTTTGAACATAGTTATAATCACTCTTTTGCATTCCTTTTCAGGAAGATCTTCTAGGTCCTTCTCATTTGGGTTTTTACATCTTTGAAATTAGCAATATGGGAAGGGTAGGTCACATTGGTTTTTTTCCTGCTATTTTGGTTTCTGTAGTGGAAGTTTGCACATCTGAAATTGTGTTAGTTGAGTCTTTTTATCCTTTGTGTTCAAATTGTTTTTATTTTTTTTAATTTCCAATGCAGTCCTGTACAATATTTAGGGAAGAATTTAGTGTAACCATGTTGCAAAGTTGTTCTCTTTTGTGGAACTGGTGTAAAAGGCTGCTATTCTCTGCCTGACTAGATACAACCCAAGTGTCATCACACTCTGTGATGGCCCTTTCCTCTGCTACATTCTGATATGACTATACAAGTCTGATTGTTCTATTTTGAATAGACTCTGCTCAGTGAGTAGATCTCCAGATATTGCCTTTGTAGTCATGTAGCATACATCTCTATATTGTTCACTGCAGGGTCAATCTGGGAGTCCTGGGAAGCAAAATCCTATAGCAATTGGTGTCTCATTTTGTGATAAGAAATAGGTTTAATCTGAGGCATGGAGAAGTATAAGATAATCTGGCAAAACTTGAAGATGAGATCACAGAGAAGCCAGAAAGCCTATGGCATGATAGAGAACAAAACCTGTAATTCAAAAAGTGAGGTAAGAGAGGAATGGTTACAGAATAGTGAGGAACAGAGCTGAGTTGATAGGTGTGTGAAAAGGTTCCACAGGATCCAGAGGTCCTTGGGATAGGAAGACCCAACTTGGTACAGGGAGAAGTCCTTGGTGGGCCTATGGGGCAGGAAGGAACCAGCCTACCTGGGGGTGAAGAAACCATAAGGACATGATGGTCCTTCCGTATAGGGAGAAGCTGACCTGGGGATGCATGAGAAAGAAAGTTCCTGAGGTACCCAGATCAGCAAGAATGGTTTTGTATATAAGTTTTATATCCCACACCACTGCTGAAATCATTTATTACCTAAAGTAGTTTCTGAAGTCTGTTCACCTACTTCTTTCCCAACTAAATACCCTGTATTTCTTTCCCTTGTTTGATTGCTCAGAATTATGGCATTGTGTTAAATTTATGTGGAGAAAGTGAGAGACATTATATTCTTCTATGTCTTAGAAATGGTTTTGCCTTTCCCCACTCAATACAATGTTAGCTGTTAAACTATTATATATCTTCTTTTTATGTTATTGTTTGCCAGAGCTTATATCATACATGGATATTGAATTTATCAAACATTCTTTAAAGGCATTTTACTGGACCATATTTTGGGCCTCTGTCTTGTTAATATTGTGTCTCATTTATTGATTATTTATTGCAATTGCAGAATACAACCTAATGTAACACTCTAGAGCTATCACCTAGTGTAGCTTCCTACCAGCAGCAGGCATAAGACCATGGTAGTAGGACAGATATGAGCAAGATTTGATTATTCATTACTAAAATCTTACAACTCTAGATGGCTATTACAGCATCTAGCACTAAGTTAGGCTTAGTGATGTCACAATGGTAAGATCACTGTTTATAAAGCAAAAGTGCTAAGAACCTGAGCTACATAACTGGTATATGTAGAGAATGTACAAGTGTAGAAAGATGAGGGACTTGAGTTGGCCAACAATATTGTAGCTCAGCATTTATGAATATGGTTCAGTTTTGCCTTCATTGTATAGGAAATAGAGAACCATTATATGAACAATAGATCTCAATCAAGATCTTTCTTGGAAGATCTGAACATAAATAAAACAGGCAAATTAGCTACCGAACTACTTGAGGAAAGTGCAGGTTGATCCTTGTGGCTAATATGTTTATTGTTATCTTGTTTATGTACACATTCCTCTCAAAACAAATGTGATCTCTACCTCTCCCTTAGAGTTAGGAGAATGTACCTGATATCTGAGGTACCTATCAGGCACTATAACAAGCATGAAATTTGAGTCTTCAATTCTTCTCAATATGATTTTAGGTAAATGATTAATTTTATTCAATATAGAATGACAGAAAAATTATGTGTTGCCTAATATATATGTGTGTGTGTGTCTAAAATCCCATGAACTACAAAAATTTTTACTGAACCACTAAAATGCAATCCATAAATAATAAGGAAATGGTCACTGGTAGAGTAATTTCTGTCTCAATGGCAGGAATGAAACCAGTAAACATCATAGATTCCAGGTACCATGTATTGAGACTACATCACACAAATGTATGATGCAGTGTGCTTTCTCCATGGCCACAACCTGCCTTCTTTTTGAACTCTTCCTTCTTGCTCATCTGAGTTAAAATTTCAGGGACTGCATTTCCTTAGTAGCACTGTATGAGTTTGCTTAGAAACCATATGGTGTACAAATATCATACAGTTTTTATCACTATTGTTCTGTAATGCAGCTTGAGGTCAAGGATGGTGATTCCCCCAGAAATTCTTTTATTGCTGAGAATAGTTTTCTTTATCCTAGCTTTTTTGTTATACCAAATGAATTTGAAAATTGCTCTTTCTAACTCTCTGAAAAAATGAGTTTCAATTTTGATGGGGATTGCATTGAATCTGTATGTTGCTTTTGGCAAGATGGTCAATTTTACTATATTAATCCTGCAGATTCATGAGCATGGGAAATCTTTCCCTCTTCTGAGATCTTCAATTTCTTTCTTCAGAGACTTGAAGTCCTTGTCATACAGATATTTCACTGATTGGTTAGAGTCACACTAAGGTATTTTATATTATTTGTGACTATTGTGAAGTGGATATTAGCCCAAAAGCTGAGATTACCCAAAGATACAATCCACAGATCATATGAAGCTCAAGAAGTAGAACGACCGAAGTGCTGATGCTTCAGTCATCCTTAGAAGGGGGGACATAAGTATTAATAGGAGGAAATATGGAGACAAAGTTTGGAGCAGAGACTGAAGCAATGGCTATTCAGAGACTACCCCAGCCCATATACATACAGCCATCAAATCCAGATGATATTGCTGATCAAAAGAACTGCATGCTGACAGGAGCCTGATAAAGCTGTCTCCTGAGAGGCTTTGCCAGAGTATGACAAATTCAGAGGTGAATGCTTGCAGCCAACCATTGAACTGAGAATGGGGTCTCCATTGGAAAAATTAAAAGATTGGAGGAATTGAAGGGGCTTTCATCCCAATAAGAACAACAATACCAACCAACCAGAGCTCCCAGGGACTAATCTATCATCCAAAGAGTACACATGAACAGATCCATGGCTCCAGCATATGTAGTAGAGGATGACCTTATTGGGCACCAGTAGGAGGAGAAACCCTTGGTCCTGTCAAGGCTGGACACCCCAGTGTAGGGGAATGTCAGGGTGGGGAGGCCGATGGAGTGGATTGATAGGTGGGGACACACCCTCATAGAAGAAGGGGGAGGGGAGATGGAATAAGGAATTTATGAATGAAAAACTAGGAAAGGGGATAACATTTGAAATGTAAATAAAAAATATCCAATAACAAAGGAAAAGAAACCATATGGTGTTTATATTCTCTTCCTTCTTCCATTTAACACTTATTAATGATATTTAAAACCAATGTTTGCATCTTGGGTCATAAGAATAATATTGACTTATTGACCTGGACTTTTCCTCAAGTAGCATGAAAATATACATGAAATGATGTTGGCATAGATAGATAAATAGATAGATGAATGGATGATGGATGGATGGATGGATGGATGGATGGATGGATGGATGGATGGATGGATACACACATATGCCTGCTAGTGTTTTTGGTTCTGATACCTCTACCTCCCTTCCAAACATTAGTCCACCAAAGTACTTTCCAAACCCCCAAACCTAGATAGGAGCAAAGAAAGTTAGAGAAAATGGGGAATCCAGATCTTTTTCAGGCAACAAAATAGACTACTTCTTTCTGAATAGGGCCCTTGTATTCTTTGAGTGAAAGTCCAATCCTTATACTCAGGATATCTCCAACTTCTTGTCAAACAGAACAGCAACCAGAAACAGCAGGTCTTCTCAGGGTTCTTTCATTTATACCAACTTCAGAATCCCCAGAATTGAACTGTCTACGGCTGTCAAAAATCATACCCCTGCTAGAGTATGAAGCAAATCATAATCACCTCCTATGAAGCAACCTCTTATCCCACACCTGGGATTAAAACAAAAACATATTCACATAACATAAAGTTCTTTTTTAAAGACACCAAAGTTCTCACTTCAGAAAGATACGCAGTTAAGAGGCCAACATGTAAACCCTCTGGGATAGGAACTGAAACTTAGTTCCATGCCTTAAAGAAATAGTTTCCAGTGTGGTGGTGAAGATTTCTGGCGTGATTAGGAGAGAGCTGAATAAAAGCAAAGAAACAGACTTGGTCACTGGAAAAATGAGTTTGAAGGAAAACAAAACAAAACAACAACACAAATTACCTCTGAAGCAAGACTAATGCATTCTTCGTTAAGCTAATAGAAGGGAAAAATAAGTCACTTTCTACATACATGATTTCCAAACAATTTGAGTGGTCAAGTAAAATAAGAAAATCACCAAAGCTTATGGAAAATCTCCTCTCTAAACCCACTGTATTTGTAAACAAAATAAATTATCCATGTTTCATATTCTAATTGTTAAATTTTAGTCTAATACCAAAGATGTTCAATCTAAATTCCCAACTTTTATGGGATTATCCATTTTGTTCTTTTAATTTCCATTCTCTATGAAAAAGAAAATTGGGCATCATCATATGATTAAACATGCTAAGTATAAAATAAATATTAAATATCAAAATATTAAACACAAAACTATTGCATTTTCCTTGATAAACATAAGGGGAAAATCTGCTGGGAAAGTAAAATACAATACTCCAGTATTAGAGTTCCCAATGGGTCTTACTATATCGCCTTAGATTTGTGTGTTCATGAGCATGTCTGTGTGTATGTGCACATACCTGTGCTTGTGTGCATGCATTCATGTGTGTATGTGTATTTACTTGTTCTGAGAAAAAAAACTCTCCTTTTTGGCAATATATTTATTCTAATCCTCCATGATGGAAATGCCCCAAGGACTATGTATATTCCACACTTATACTTTCCCTGTTATAGCATTGTTTTTCTAGGCTGGAACCATAACATAAAAATCTTAGTAATTTGTCCCAAATTGTTTCATATAATGCATCAGAAGAAATGAAGTATTTAGAGTTTTCTTTTTCCTACTCTCTAGGGTAAAGAATTATTATTTTTGAAATAATCTTGTTAATCACAAGCCTCTAGCAAACGAAAGTGTTAGTGAATATTTCTGTTCATGAAGAATTCTGGGTTACTTCACAACTAGTACTGTGAAACGGATCCAGAAAAGTCCCAACCTTTGTTATGAGTATCCATGTGCCTAAAACAGTCTTCTATCACTTTTTAATTCTGGGCCTTAGGACCCATTAAAAGTGAAATATTTGTTACTAATTCTTTACTTAAGTCAAGAGAGCCTAGTGTTAAGTCCTATATGAGAATCTCCGAAATATATACTTTCTTTCAACTCTTCTTAACCTCAAAAAATAGGTTTCATCTAAAAACATTGACATAAGTTCAAATAAAAATTTAAACTTAATAAATTCATTTTGTCCCCTCATTTGTACCCAGTTATCAAGGATGTGAGTTCTTTAAAAACCAAACAGAAGCATTTAACCTAAGGCTCATGATCGCAATCTCAATGAATTCCCACTCACACCTAATAATATATACCTCATTGTGTTCTAAGAGCTGATGACAGGAGATATCAAGGTGTTTCACAAAATGGCTATATCTGCTTTTGTTAGATAGTCCCCATTGTCAAGCTTGAGGTGTGTGAACACACTTTCAAATGAACAACCAGAGACTTGAAATTATTAAATTGATCCATTAATTTTAAATGCACATGTTGTTTAATCTTTTATTCAACAAAAGTGTTTTAACTGTTTATTTTCTGATTTTTAATTACCAATGAGAATTTATGATACCAGAGACAGTGTCACATTTAAACCACATGTCTGGTGATGTGTGGCATTTACAAGTACCATCGTGGCACAAAGAAATGAATTTTATGTGAAACTGTCACTGATACAAGCCATACAAATGCAGTGAGCCCAAGTTCCAAGCGAGCCAAGCTACTCCATTGTGCACTGTTCCAAGGACGCTTTGTAGAGTAGCACTGTTCTGAAAAAAAAAAAAAAAAACTTTGTCTTATATTTAAAAAAAAAAAGAAAAAAAATCTCTGAAAGATCCTGGAATGCCATTTCTTTCCAAAAGAGTAGCCATATTTGAATTTTCTTAGCAGCTTGCTGAGAGAGTGCAAAGCTAACAAGAATCAAAACAGACTCTTTACATAGTTTGTTTGGGTCTAGAGGAAATCTGTCCATGAGCTTTTGTGAGGGGGCCAACATGTCAGCATATGCCTGAGTACAGAGAGTTTATCTTTCAATTGATTTAGTCCATTCTGGGGACTCGAGATGATGCAACAACATGGCACATAACCAAACGCAATCTCTTTCATTGACAGAAATGATAGAAATGTATTTATTTTTATGGCTCACTTAATGAGGAAAGACAGGATTAGAGGCTGCTTTTAAATTCCTGCTGTAGCTATCTTGTACATGCTTTCGGCTGTTACCCAGATCTTGATTAATATGGTCTCAATTAATAGAAAAGCTTGTCAGTACCAAAGGGTGGCTTGAATTCATAGCTTCTTTTCTTGGGGTTTGCAAACAAGCTTAGGAAAAGTGTGTACTGTTAATGGAGGCTTTAGCCTTCTTTAAATGTGGGAAATTGGCCTATAAATGTAGCAGACACGCTTTGGGACAGGTTTAAAAACCCTTCTTAGAGCATTTTGCTCTGTTTCCTTGGCATGTGTATAGAGTAGCAGTATGAACTAAAGCTAAACTGGGATTAGGTAGCGGAGTTGAAGATATACGTATACTTTCTCCAGCTTTTGTATAAGACACAATCTGTAGGGACTATGACAACAGGTGCCAGGGACGCATAGCTAAAGCAAGACTACAGATTGAACATTCTACCCAGTTTGTCTTTATGGAAAAGTAAGTGAGATAATTCTGGATCCACATTAGCAGGTAGCTCTGGGGAACATGTAGAACTAGAATGAAGGTCTCATAGAAGTAAGATAGACAGAGTAAAATATGGGACTATCTGGGCAAGGAGAGGAGGACATAAATACTCACACAATAAGAGGATCTTACTCCCACCCTGGCTAATGAAAACTGGTGCCAGGAGGCTGTACAAATTCAAATATCAACCAGTGCTACCTAAAACCCTAACGAAGTTATGTGAGTGTGTGTGTGTGTGTGAGAGAGAGAGAGAGAGAGACAGAGAGACAGAGAGACAGAGAGACAGAGAGACAGAGAGACAGAGAGACAGAGACAGAGAAAGACAGAGAGAGAAGGGGGGGGGAGGGGGAAAGGGGAGAGAGACACAGAGACAGAGAGAAGAGGGGGGGAAGGGATGGGAAGAGAGAGGGAGTGAGAGAGGAGGGAGAGAGAGAGAGAGAGAGAGAGAGAGAGAGAGAGAGAGAGAGAGAGAGACTATAAAAGCTCTAATGACATGTCTCAGTTGTTAGGGACCATTGATTCCTTTCCTAGAGGATCCGAATTTTATTTTCAGCACCTACACGGTGGCTGACAATTATATGTAACAAAACTTCCAAGAAAACCAATGTCCTCTTCCATCGCCTGTGGGGACAAAGCATGTAATTGGAACACAGGCCTACATGCAGGAAAAACACCAATACACATTAAATAAAAATATATAAAAAGTTCCAGTGAACCTCCTTTCTCCTTCCCAGTCCTGAGGTTACAGGAGTATGTGACCACGCCTGGATTTTGCATCAGTCTTGTTGTGGATCTGAACTCAGGTTCTCATGCTCGTTCAGCAACTACTCTGTCATTGAGCCATCTCCTCTGCCCACAATTCTTTCAATCTTTTGAGAGTATGACTATATTTTGTTAATCCAAATTTGAAAATTCTTTAAATATAAAATAAAATAACATAAAAAGGAGTCTGAAGAAAACTCAGTCAACTGTACCCTGAATATCAACAAACATAGCATATCAAAACTGATATAGTAAATTCTTTCTTCAGTATTTCTCCCAGATCTTTGTCTCCAAGTGAATGTTTTGTCTGGTTGCCAAGATCAAGCAAGTCACTATCAACTGTCAAAACCTCTATTGACTACCCTCCATTTAGTAGCCTGTACTCCCACGCTCTCTATCATGGTCTCTGCTCAATTGCCCTTCAAAATTCTTCCTTCACATCTTCTTTAGCCATAGGTCACATTTGCTACCAGCTTTGTTGAGATATGGTTCCTCTGGCCTCCCTCTGAGCCTTTCATCCTTCTAAGGCTACCGATACCCCTCTCTGATACTCAGTCTTATGTCAAAGTTATGTGATGTAGAACATACAATATGTTCTGTCTTTAATACTGTGCCTTGTAGAGAAATGCTAAATTAGAAATTGGGTGCAGGGAGGCATACCTAAAACTCAAAGGTGTGAGGCAGGATAGAAGTAAGGAAATGGGAGAGGGCATAGAGGGTTTAACTGGGAAGGGGGATAATATTTGAAATGCAAATACATAAAACAATCAATAAAATAAAAAAGAAGCAGTCCTTGAATAAAAAGTAAGAGTTCTGCCGAAAGCAAACCAATAAATAAGCAAAATATATGAATCAGAAAAACAGGGTTTAGTTAGACAAGACCATGGAGTATCAGTGGGGAATATCAGAATTCTTATGCCAAAACCTATGTGGTGTCATTGTGAAATTGGAGGTAAAAATAATATAGATGAATATTAATGAAAAAAGACAACATTTAAGTGTATTGGAGAAGATGTCACAGAAAAACAAGATCATTAAAGAGGAAATGCAATAGGTATTTCCAATGGAGGCACGGTTGTTCAGGATGTAAAAGTTGTGTCTAGATAACTGTAGCTAAAAGAAATTCTAAGTAGAGAGTGGTGAAATGAGTGAAAAACCGAGGGGGCATCATGCTGCAGAAAACTCTGAAGCTTGGACAAATGAATTTGTACTTGGTCCTTCGGAAGCCAGCCTTCTCCCATGTCTTTTACTTACTTACCTCCAAACCCAGCTTTGGGTCCTATTTTCTCTCCTTATCCATCTGCCTCATGGTGGAGAGGTACATGCATCTGTTCTGAGTCGCCTGTCAATTTCTCTATGAGGCAGATGGTCTGTTTCTGATTCCAGACTTTGCCAGACCCCCCTGAGTTTTTCATCCTCTGTCCCTGGGGATTTATTGCCAGAGTGGCAACGGTTACCATGTGGCAGATGAGACTACAGAATAAGTCTCAGCAGATGAATTCTCCCAGGAACCATCCAGCACATTAGCTCCTGCCCTTTGCAAAAGGCATCAAACTCATATAGATTGGCGGCATGAAGAAGGCCACCACAATTCAGACCTGCACTGAGGTGAATTGTGTTGAGAGCTTTTTCTTGAGTTAGCAATCCTCTGTTTCCATCTCCTGGAAAGATTTTTGATATGAGATTCTTCGTTGTGAATGGGCCAAAGAAAAGGAAAGTGAATGTTGTGACTGTCTATGAAATTGAATCTACTATAGTCTCCTTTAATCTTATACATAGTTGAATCAAATCATCAGTGTCACCCCCAAATGTTCTAGTATGTATTTCCAACAATAACCAGGGCACATTAAGAGTTCTTCCTCTTTTCTTTGACTCATCCGCATCCTTAATCTTCCCTTGAATATGTCTGAATTATTAACTACCCAGACTGTGTTTTACTAAGACTATCATATGCTCATTATCATACTTTCTAATTTTGTAAGTCAGGCAACAATAAACTATCTGGGTCTGTAACTGATAATCAAATCATGCAGTCCTTAACCAAAGGATCCAAGCAAAACTGGGACAAATCTACATAAATTACTGTTCCTCAGTGCGTAGAAATATGGAGAGTCCTGGGGTGTTCTAGGTACAAAAGAGTTACAGGTATATTTACTACATGAGATAGATTCTCCACCAAGACACAGTGACATGGTTTGACAACTACTCTTAATATGAGACTTCCATGTCAGCAGTCACTGCACACCACTTAGCTGGGATTGCTCAACCATGGTCTAACACACTGAACTCCCCAGGATAAAACTGGATATGATTCTTTCCAGCTAGAGCCGGAGGCTTGCTGGTGTCTAGGTACAGGAGTTTCAAGGCTTATAGCCAAGTATTTCAAATGAATGATTCTCTACAATTTTAACTGACTACTCCAAACTCTGGTTTTTCCTTTGTTGTGGCTTCAGGTAAACAGTGGATACAAGAAAGATAGAGGGGAAGGGGAACATAGGAGAGAATATTATATGAAGACATGAACTCTATTTAAAGTGGGGAACTGAGATTTTCATCACTGAGAAAAGATGAGTTTTGTTTTGTTTTTAAAAGCTTAAAATTACCCCATAAGAACAGCAATGCCAACCAACCAAAGCTTCTAGGAACTAAACCACTATCTAATGGCTCCAACTGCATATGTAGCAGTGAATAGCCTTGTTGGGCACCAATGGAAGAAGAAGCCCTTGGTCCTGCCAAGGTTGGACCCCCAGTGTAAGGGAATGTCAGGAGTGGAGGTAAGGGGGGGTGGATGGGGAGGGAAACACCCTTTTAGAAGAAGGGGAGGGTTTATGGATAAGAAATTGGGAAAGGGAATAACATTTGAAATGTAAATAAGGACATATCCAATAAAAAATTTTAAAAAAGAAATTATAAATAAAAAAAAATAAAAGCTCAAAATTGTTCCTCTTTCGAGGGTTCAATAAGACCATAGTTCTCTCAAGCTTTTGAGATAGATTATTCAAATATACCACTAAGAACTATAAATTCTTCTCAAATATAATAATATTTTTGTGAAGATATGAAGATAATATTATTAAACCATTAAAAATGGGCCTAGCATCCTTTCCACTATGCTTCTTCTCAATGTATATTCAATACCATAGTTTACCTTTTCTACATAAACTGTTTGTGATAGAACACATTCTGATTTATAATCTTTAAAACAAAAGAAAAAGAAAAATAGTGTTACAGTTCTAGAATCTATGCGTATACACTCTCGTTTGTACACAGACATGGCATTCACCCTTATGTTAATGACCTATGGAAGTGTAACCTCAAGACTTTATCCCTTTTCACAATCTGAATTTAATTGGCAAAGACAAGGGGAGACAGAATTTATAGGACAAGAATTGAAAACAACAGTTGAAGACAGGAACTGGGAACACACCAGTCAACAGAAGTACATGGGGATGGTGTCTTGTATGAAATGGAGCCACATACCCATCTCAAAGTTTTAAGCTCAGAAGTGTTCCCCTCCAAAGGCAAAACTGGGACAAAAAAAATGGAGCAGACTGAGGGATGGGCCATCTGAGGACTGTCCTACCTGTGAATCCATCCTCTCTGCAGACATCAAACCGACATTGTTGCCATTGCCAAGAGGCACTTGGTGACAGGAACCTGGTCGGATGCTCCTTGGGAAGTTCAGCCAGCAACTGACAAATACAGACGTGGATGCTTGGAACCAACCTTCAGACTGAGAGCAGGACCCCCGTGAGGGGGCTGGCAGAAGAACTGGAGGAGCTGAGGGAGACTGCAATGCTGTAGGAAGAACAATATCAGCTGGTCAAACTACCCAGTGTTCCCAGAGACTAGACCACCAACCAAGGAATGTACAGGGAGGGATCCATGGCTTCAGAGACATAGGTAGCAGAGGATGGCCTTGTCTGACATCAATGGTAGGGGAGCCCCTTGGTTTTGTGGAGGTTGGATGCCCCAGCAAAGGGGGATGCTGGAGGGATGGGGCACGAGTGGGTGGGTGGCAGGAGAGGGTGGGTTGGTGGGTGGGGGAGCACACTTACAGAGGCAAAGGGGAGGGAGGAGAAGGAAGTTGTGGAATGAGACAGATAACCTGGGGAGGATATCATTTGAGATGTAAACAAATGGAATGATCATTAAAAAATAAAAATAAAAAACAATGAAATAAAAAATTAAAAAAAGAAAATGGTAGCCAGGTCTGGGATCTAATGGTGCTCATTTCTTGGTCATCCAAAATTTTGGCAAAATGTCTTCACTGAAATATTTTGAAATGGTTGATCATTTTTAGGACATTCATAAATGTCTAGACAAGACCTCTCAAGAGAATGAAATGAGAACCTTGCTTACCAGAAGTGTAGAAATTTTTCTCATTTCTGCCAAACTCCACTCGTGTGCATGGCTTCAACTGGAGTGTCTGAAGCATGGATTCTGGTAAAAATTTTAAGTCTTGTTTACATGTTTTCTTTGTTTTCTCTATGTGTACACATGAAAGCAATATGTTAATGTCTGAGCAAAAACAAAACACAATATGATAAAGTTGAGGGAAGAAAGATGAAGTTGATAGATATGATTGTATTTCATTATATGCCAGTATGAGATTCTCAAGAAAAATGAAAAATCTAAGTACCATAAGTAAAAATTAGGTTGAAACAAAGAAAACTACTAAAAAAAAAAAAAGTGCTCTCCTGAGAGGCTCTTGACAAGTACAGAGGCAGACGCTCACAGTCAACCACTGGATTGAGAACGGGGTCCCCAATGGAGGAGTTAGAGAAAGAATTGAAGGAGGTGAAGGAGTTTGCAAACCCTTAAGAACAACAATATCAATCAACCAGATGTCTAAGAGCTCCAGGGACCAAACCACCAAACAAAGAGTACATACACATGAAACCACCCATATGTAGCAGAGGACGGCCTTGTCAGCATTAATTGGAGGAGAGGCCCTCGGTCCTGTGAATGCTAGGGAGGCGGAGGCAGGAGGGAGTGGTTAGGTAGGTCAGGGAGCACCCTCGTAGAAGCAGGAGGAGGGAGAATGGGATAGGAGGTTTCTGGAGGGCAAACCAGGGATAACATTTGAAATGTAAATAAAGAAAATATCCAAGAAAAGAAAAGGAAAAGGAAAAAAAATGTGCTTTTAGTTTAATCTCAACAATCACTGGCAGAGGGCTTACTTGAAATGAAGATAACAAGGGTCCCCGGTAGCTGAATTTAAAGTTTGGGGCACTATGGCCTCACAGTGTCTTTCATTCTACCTTACGTTATATACCACTCAGCCCTGTAGAAGAGTTGACTAACACCCAAGTGTTGAATTCTAGAATATTCTGCTACTAAGAATCAAGGCAAGCAGAGATAACATGCCCTTGCTCTTGTTATAGTCCATTTTTAGAACTAAGCAGCTGATTTTATTTTCTGATGAAATAAATCTGTAAGTTTTAATTGTACTGTGAGAGAGTGAAAAAAAATCCCATTTGCAATTGAATCCAATTACAACTCATTTGTAATTAAGATTTGGTCTTTAATATTGATGGATTTGTATTGTTTTTTTGTTGCTCTCTATGGAGAATTCAATATGAGCAATATATTGAACAAAGCATACACAAATGACCATTGTTTCTTTACACTATAAATATTGGATTGGATTCATATTGTAAATACAAAAAGACTCATTTGTTGAGTAGTTTAAATAAAAACATGAATATGCACAAATAAAGAGTACCAGAGCTTCTTCTGCCTAATGGAATTCCATAGAAAGACATTACACAGCATTTACTTAGAGATTGCAAGTGAAAAACAGTTACCTACCTTCTCTAATTTCCAAACATTCTCTGGACAAAGCACATGGAGATACAATACTTCCTATGTGGTTCGTTGAAAGATTTACTCTTAATAGCTGTTTGGTTTAAGATCTAAATAGTTTGTAGTCATTCAACATTTTTATTGACAAACAAACCTTCTTTTTTAATCCCTCCTGCATTATTTTATTCCAAGCTAATTAATTCACAAACTGGGAGGATATAACTTTTATTTTAGAATTTCCAGTTAGTATTTGTAAGAATGAGAAAATAAAATATCACCAAACAAACAAAAACAAACAAGACAAACAAACAACAAAAAAAAAACACTCTAAGCAACACAAGAAGGAAAAGAAATTATATAGTCCAGAAACATAGGTCATTAAATATATCTCGACCCAAAGCACACTTTAAAGCAAGGGTTCTCAACCTTCCTAATGTTGGGACCCTTGGATATAATTCTCCATGTCTTGGTAAGTGCCAACCATAAAGCTGTGTTCATTGATACTTAACAATTATAATTTTGCTACTGTTATGAGTTGTAATATAAACATCTATGTTTTCCAATGGTCTTAGCTAACCACTGTGAAAGGGTCTCAACCCACAGGTTTAGAATCACTGCTTTAAAGGCATGGAGGGAACACCCTACATTACGTCTCAAGTGACAAAAGAAAGTCCTTAATAGTTTAAAAAGCAAATCAGTGAAGGAGGTATAGAGAAAAATAAAAATTGACTAAAATTAACAATTATTTTTCTAGTTTGAGAATTATAATTTTCTTCTTTGTACTTTTGAAATTTCAAAATCTGTATAATGAGTTGGCATTACTTTATAATCTGGGCACATGCAGTGTTCTTCTGAGAAAACAGTGTGCTTCTCATGTATAAAGCAGGGTAGTTCCTATCCCAAGGGGCAAAACATGGCTGTTGGGTAATCATTTATAATAAACTTTTTCCCAAATCTAGAAGCCAAAAAGAGGGAATCAGGAATGAGGATCATTGTAAATGTTCAACAAAGCTGAAGCTATCAGTACTGTTAGCCAAGGCACATTCCAGAACAATTGCTTCACTGGACTTAAAAGTACTCAGCCAACCTCCTAGTGCCATGATTCAGCTGATAGACATGGTCTTCCGATATTCCCATACTTTCTTCCCAGCAACTTCATCTAGTTAGGCTTTCAAATCAAATCTATCACCCATGGGAACAATCTTCCCATAATATTTTGGCATTTTTCAGACATAGTCAAATGAGTAGATTTTGTAAACTACATTTTTCTTGAACTTCCAACAATGAGCTTCATTGTGTACATTGCTCAAAATAAGATGACAGCTCTTTGCACCTCATAAAACGCTTTACTCTGTTGACAAATGCTGGTGCAGTGATCCTTCTGTGACTATCTCTTAGACCAAGACTGGGAACTGAGTTCTCACCAAGGTGGTGCAGAAGACCTTAGATTAGCTGGTAAAATATTATAGCCTTTTAAATACAAGGGGAAAACGTATTCCTGAGGATTGTTAGGGAGAAACTAATCTTTTATATTCAAACACTTGAAAGCAGTATCATCAACAGAAACTAAGGTAGAAGCTGAGCTGGGGGTGGTATTTACATCATGGGAAAATCTTGCCTGTAAAGGGTGCTATAAACAATCATTACTTCATCACAACTGCAAATAACGTCGAGCATTTAGGATCTCATTTAGTAATGAACAAAGAGAAAAAACTTAGACAAGATCAAAGAGCTAGAATAAACACTGTGAAGTATGTGGACCCTTTAAAATGTCCAAGATAGTATGTACTGTGACAATGTGTCTTTATAATACAGTGTCATGTACTGAACTTTCGTAATTCAATGTTAAAGAGGAAAATAAATAGTCACATTTTGTCTAGTCATTTCGGCCATAATACTATGTCCTGAGAACTATGATAAGCATTAACCCATAATATTTCTTATGTACATTATGTCTCACCCCCCCCATTGCCGCCTCCCCAACAGTCTAGAAGCAGGACCCAGGGCTTCTCCTTCCACTGGTCCTCTTACTAGGATATTCATTGCTACCTATGAGGTCAGAGTCCAGGGTCAGTCCATGTATAGTCTTTAGGTAGTGGCTTAGTCCCTGGAAGCTCTGGTTGCTTGGCATTGTTGTACATATAACCCATTGCTTTTTATACCCTTTTTATGATTGTAGTTCAGTGACACCGAACTGCTACATAAGATGATTAATATTAACTTAAAATAAATGAAACACTGCTTGTAATTAGTGCTGTTTACATGAAATCCAAATTCCAACATTTACAGTGAAGCTAAAACTAATGCTCTCCTGTTAACTTACTCATTGTTAACTCATTTTAGAAACCTTTACAGTACTAGGCAGAACAGAGGGTTATAAGTGAAAGCATGCATTTCCTTTCTTTTAAGGAACTTCAGTAGTATATTTACATAAAATAAATCTTTTATTAACGTTATTAGCATTAGTTATATCAGTTCCTGTAGCTATAATGGCCCCACCACCATTGTATCTTTCCTCCACATTTCCTGATTAAGTGTACCTCCCGAACTATACCAGCAAGGGTCCACGTGCATTATATAAAAGAAAACATATAGCAGACAGACAAGACTTTGTTAGCTTCTATGTCACTGTGGAATCCCCACTTGTTTCTTATACAAAACAAAGTAGAACTTTATGACCCTTCTTAAGGTGAGAAAAACCACTTACCTCTGTTGAGTATTAATATGTACCCAAGCCTCTGCTGGGTACTTGGTGTGCACTAGGCAAGGGGATATCATGAGTTCTAGCAAAGAAGAACATGCTGATTAAAGAACTGATCCATATTGGCTATTACAATACGATATTTTCATCTACAAGTTGTCAACAACCCAAGTTGTCATCTAAAGATACTATTTACAAGGTGTTTGAATCAGAAAGCCACTGCCCCAAGATTAAGGAATGAAATATTTGACGGCTCTGTGAGGCTATAATGAAGAAACACCACATGACTAGGAGCTAAATCTTTAGAAATAATTGAAAATAGATCCATTATCACTGGGATAAAACTAACCTGCACATATTTATTGAAGTAAAAGAGCATGTGTGCACACACATGCACACACACACACACACACACACACACACACACACACACACACACCTTTTTTTAACGGAACCTGCTACCTTCCTGTTTCCATTGGAGAGCTTTTTTCTATCCTTTTACTCTAAGGTGGTGCCTTATTTAAAACTAAGATGTGTTTCAGGTAAATTTATTTTAATTTTGGGGGAAAATGTATGTTTTATTTTTATCATACAATATATTTGATCTTTCCACACCACCATATCTTCCTAGATCTTCAATATATCTCTGTATATCCAGCTTTAGCTTCTTTAAGTAAAAACAATAAATCAAAATCAACCACATCAAAGAAAATCCATCAAAACAAACCACATCAAAGGAAATCTATCAAAACAAATCAAAACACAGTAAAGACTACTCTGGTGCTCTCTCTCTCTCTCTCTCTCTCTCTCTCTCACACACACACACACACACACACACACACACACACACACACACACACACACACACTCAGTCCTATTGTGTTGGCCAAGCATTTCTGGACATGGTGCCTGTCCTGGAGTATGGTTGATATACTCGGTGATAGTGCATTGAAAAATATTGAATTTCTTTTTAACCAGATAGTGACTGTACAGAGCTTCTTGGTTAGGGCAGGAACTATTCTTCTACTTCCACTTCTCTATACTGATATTTTATCTGATTTGAACCTTTGCATACTATCACAGTCTCTGTGAATTCTTGACTTAAGACTTCCCAAACTTCCCAAATCTTTTTTTTATGGGATATCGTTTTACATTTTCATTTCAAATGTTATCCCTTTCCCAGTTTCCTTCCATAAACCCCCCCTATCTCATTCCCCTTCCCTTCTTCTATAAAGGTGAATCCCCACCCCTTTCCCCACCTCCCCTCTCTGACATTCCCTTACAATGGGGGGGGGGTCAAGCCCTGGCAGGACCAAAGGCTTCTTTCACTGGTGCCCAACAAGGCCATCCTCTGCTATATATGCAGCTGGAGACATGGTTCTGTCCATGTGTACTATTTGGATGGTGGTTTAGTCCCTTGGAGCTCTGGTTGGTTGGTATTGTTGTTTTTATGGGGTTGCAAGCCCCTTCAGCTCCTTCAACCCTTTCTCTAACTCCTCCAATGGGGACCCCATTCTCAATTCAATGGTTGGCTGCCAACCTCCTCCTCTGTATTTGTCAGGCTCTGGCAAAGCCTCTCAGGAGACAGCTATATCAGCTCCTGTCAGCATGCACCTCTTGGCATCCACAATAGTGTCTGGGTTTGGTCGCTGTATGTGTGTGGGCTAGATCCCCAGATGGGGCAGTCTCTGGATGGCCATTCCTCAGTCTCTGCTCCACACTTTGTCTCTGTATTTCCTCCTATCAATATTTTTATTCCCCCTTCTATGAAAGACTGAGGCATCCATACTTTCATTGTCCTTCTTGAGCTTCATGTGGTCTGTGGATTGTATACACACACACTTGAATGATTGGTCCCCAATTAATGAGACTGTTTGGGAAGGATTTGGAGATATGATCTTGTCAGAGAAGGTGTGCCACTGGGCAGGGATTTGAGATTTCAGAAGTCCCTGCCATTTCTAGTTCTCCCTCTCCCTCTCCCTTTCCCTACCCCTTCTTCCTCTCCCACCTCTCCTCCTGTCCCCCTCACCCACCCTCATTCTCCCTGCTTCTAGTGCAGATAAGAAATGAGTTTATTGTGCTGGAGAGATGGCAGTTGGCTAGGCTCACAACCAAATATATAAGAAATGAGTTTATTGTCCCCCTTGTTTTTTGCTCTTCTCCTATTCCTATGTTTTAGCTTTTGTTTTTACCTAAATTTATATTATATTATGTTTATCATTTTATAATTCCTTTAAATTCTATTTGATTTCTAATGAGAGACAGAAAGGGGGTAATTCCAGGAATGAGGAGAGATTTGGAGGAACTGGTTGGGATAGAGAGATGAAAAATCATAATCAGGATATATTATGTTAGAAAAAGATCTATTTTCAACAAAAGGGGAAAAGCCAAACAAATAAAACACTAAAGCTTAGCTATTTCTCCAGCACCATGCCTGCCTGCCTGCCTGCCTGCCATGCTCCCTGACAGGAAGGTCATGAACTTAGTGTTTTAACAACAATATCAACCAATCAGGCACCCCAGAGCTCCCAGAGACTAAACCACCAACCAAAGAGTACACATGGAGTGATGGCTCCAGCTGCATGTGCAGCAGAGGATGGCCTCAATGAGCATCAGTGGGAGGAGAAGCCCTTGGTGTAGGGGAATATCAGGGAGAGGAGGTGGGAGTTTGTGGGTGGATGTGTGGGTGAGGATCCTCATAGAAGCAGGAGGAGGGGCGTTGGGATAGAGGGTTTCTGGAGGGGGAACCAGGAAGGGGAAAAACATTTGAAATGTAAATAAAGAAACAATCCGATAAAAGAAAAGAAGGCTACAAAAAGAAACTGTTAAGACCAATGAACTTTAGTTTTTAAGTTGCTTTGGTCATGGTGTTTTTGTCCCTGCAACTAAAAAAAAAATAACTAAAGGTAGTATCCATATTCCCAATGATTCTAGAACCAAAATTCTCTGACGCTCAGGATGTCCTGATGTTTCTCTGGATTAGTAGAAAGTGGCAATGATTATTCATAGCTCTGAGGCCATTGTCATACATGAACCATGCTGAAGGACTGTTTAAAAATTTAAGTATACATAAGAAATTTACCTTTCTGGAACCTGTAGAACATTCTCAGGAGACAATAACCGGTATTGACTCCAGACAGAGAGTGTGATTGCTCTTTGTCAACAGCCCCGATGTTACCACACCAGTTAATTTAAACTGCTTCTCTTCCATTTGAATTCACTGAAGCTAAAATTCTAGGTGCAGATTCTCACACCAAATTCAGTTTTTTTTAAAGAGGTAAATACCTTAAAAAGTAAATGACATTGTTCCTGTAGTATAGATGAGACAAAGAAACACAAAATTAACTTGCCAATAAATTAGTGTTTGAAAATAAATAAAGCCTGGAATATTCCAATTCTTTGTTTGGTAAATAATGCGAGTTAAAGCCATTGTTCTCTGCTGTGAATAGATACATTGTGTTTTAATTCATTTGCTTGGTGAAATCGTAATACTCAGGGCATATTTGAATTGTGTTCACTATAAAACAGAGAGCCAATTCCCCAAGCCATTACATTTAGAGACTGTTATTTGATCTATTAAGCTCTATAGCTTTCAATCCTTCTCCATTGATCTGTGTGGAAGAGCCTGAAGCTTTTGTCTTCCAAAGCAGATTGCAGTTTGCATTGTTTCCATTAGATGGCGCAGGAGACATTTTTAAGCACCCAAAAAACAGGAACCTGTGAGAGCTCTGTACTTGATCAACTACTAAATAAACACCAGCAATTCGAGCACCTTTGTAGAAGGAATCTGATTCCAAGTGTTTCCAGGGAGGAGGTATTTTATGACTTGTGAACCATCGTTCTTAAATGCACCAATAAGGTGACGCCACTTCACTGGCAATTGAACTCAATTGTTTCTTGGTTTATAGCCTGATTTGTCTTCAAACCTGGAGAAAATAAACAGTTATACCAAGTGTTGCAAAACATGTGGGAGGGGCACGTTTAAAATGAGGAATCGGCTCGAAGCTAAAGCCCAAACTATATTAATCACACAGTTTTAAAATTTTTCCAGCTGTGCGTAATCACCAACCCTTGTTTGTGGTCCAAATGTAGCTATTTTTGGCATTGCTCTCCCAGTCTTCCTACTCACACTGACACTTTTTTTTTCTTTTACTAATTGAGGGTAATATGTTTTTTAATACTTTGAAAAAATGTAAATCTTTTCATGTCTAACTGGCATTGTTCTGAGCACTACATGTATGCATTTTTTTTTAAGGGCTTCTTCAAGAATTGAATTGCTTTGGGCTTGTTCTGCTATTGTTAACCTCAGTGTCTAATTTCCATTTTCCTCCTAAACACTGATGTTTTCAGTCCAATCCCAATTTGGAACATTGTACCTTGAGGTCAGCATCAAGCCATGTGACCGTGCTCACAAGTGGACTGCTTCAAGTATCTCTCCAGCAAATGATACTGTAAAGGAAATGGAAGGGAAGGCTGGGGAGCCACACTGGATTGTGCGTCCTGTCCGTCTCCTTTTGTGTGATCTATTCGTGATGAAGAGTGAGTGTGGAACTGTTATTTATATGCTATGCCATCCCATTATAGCAGAAGTGAGAGGTTTCTAAAGTGAATCAAGGACTCAAGGTAAAACACCTTGAAAAACAGTATAGCGAACAGAGAGTCATCATTCAGAGGATGTCCTGGATACAGAACAATTAGAAACAAGAGGATTGCAAGGTGCACTTAGGTGGCTTGCTTACAAACTGGAAAAGCATGAGCAGTAAACTCCATGAAGTTTTTATTAGTGTAAACCTGTGACTATCAGAAGTCTTTCCTGGTAATGCCAATGGGAGATTTCACTTAGCACAATTAACATGGCTTATCAACTTGAAAGAGCCAACTGAAACAAAAAAAGAAACAAAACCAGAATAGAGAAGGCAGTTGTGAAACGTGAGGTTGGCTGAGCTGTGACGGTTTTATCCAGAACTCACAATGGGCATGGCATTGAGCAGCTGTATCATCATGTCTGAACACATATGCAAACTATTGTGGGAAAGGGGTACTTTCTCAAAAGAACAAAGTTAATTCTTCTGTATATGATGCAAGGAACTAATTCTGAAAGTCAACGAAAACGGCATGGTTTTGATTTCATTAGTAAAGAAAATATTTCCATTTTTTAATGAATACTTAAGTCATTTGAGTTATAAATTGATGTTCTAGAAGAAAAAGAATGGCTCTATGAGTTTAGGATGCCTGGATATAATGTTTTAAAGCATGACAATGTATACCACATAGTCAAAAAAATGATGGCATTTACTCCAGAGAATTCTGATTTCAGAATGTTTCCAGTTTTAAGTGGTCTATAATGATACTTGAGCATGTTTGGACCTTATTGGCTTAAAGGCCTGCAGGGCAAGAGGATAAAATGGGAGTGTTGCATGCTATTGATTTATACAAGGATTTCCAATCCAGAAACATAAACAGGTTCTAAGAAAGAGTCTCCTTTCTCTAGAAGACTTCTATTCTACCTGAAGTTGCCCCTGTGGTAGCACACAAGAGCTGCAATGAGTAACCAACCCATTGGTTGGTCTTCCTGTGTTCCTTACAAGAGATTTCAGTTGGAAAGCATCTCACAGTTCCATTCAAGACTATAGACTATAGTATAAGGAAAAGCATACTAGGAAAACTAAGTTGTTTTTAATGTCTTAAATAAGCATTTCCCTCTATTTTTTGTAGTTCTTTCTATGAGTCAACACTATTATGCACATTATCAGGTCTTCCAAAGACAAGGTTTAATTGTCCTTGAACTTCAGGGCAGA